>NW_004444021.1:6199194-6243827 GCF_000243295.1 Trichechus manatus latirostris | reverse complement strand
TGTGGATGGATATCCAGTTTTGCCGGCACCATTTGTTAAAAAGACTGTCTTTTCCCCATTTGGTGGACTTTGGGCCCTTGTCGAAGATCAGGTGACTGTAGGTGGATGGATTTACATCTGGGTTCTCAATTCTGTTCCATTGGTCAATGTATCTCACATATTAACTTTTTGAAGGAGAACTCTTAATTTCATGAGAGTAATGCAATATAAGGAGCTCTGGTAGCACGGTGGTTAAGTACTAGGCTACTAACCAAAAGGTTGGTGGTTTGAACCCACCAACAGCTCCACAGGAGAAAGATGTGGCATTCTGCTGCCTTGGAAGCCCTATGGGGGAAGTTCTACCCTGTCCTATAGGGTGGCTGTAAGTTGTAATTGCCTCGACAGTGATAAGTTGATTTTTTGGTTTTAATGCAATATGCAAGTTTTATTGAAAAAGATGCCTGAAAGACTGATTTTTTTTTTAAGTGCAAAGATGGGAAGATATCTTGTTCTCATTGTTTTATAATCAGTGCTATACTCTTCTTTGACATTCCAAAAGACACACACATGCCCTACTACAGTTGAAGTTCACATTCTTTCTTGCCCAAGATAGCAATAATCTTTACATCTCTATTTTTCTCTCAAAGTTGCTTGCATGTTTTACCTTTTAGGCTCTGCTCTTCCATTCCTTGTTTAATCTGGATATGCATTTACTAAGAACTAGGTTTGTGCTGTGAAAGTTCTTGGAATGTGGAGTTGTAGAGACAGGGTGAATGCTTAATGGACTAATTATTAAATATATGCTTAAATTATTCTGCCTGTGTTCAATTTTATGCTTTGTCTTCTGGCCGAAGCTCAACAATTGACAGAAAATAAGAAAGAGGATGCAGAAAGGAGAAAATATTTTCTTATGATGCAAATATGTCCACAGAGACCATGGGAGCAGGGGTAGTGAAACTTAACAAAACATCCTGACTCATCAACTGAATGCTTGTTCACTTCAAAAATCACAGGTATTTAAAAAATAAAATAAAATCACAGGTATTGACAGGATTCATTGGAAGTCCAAACCAAGTCAGGTTTGTAACAGAGAATAATCATCATAGTGTCGTTAGGTGCCATCAAGTCGGTTTTGACTGATAGCAACCTTATGTACAACAGAACGAAACACTGTCCAGTCCTGTGCCATCCTCACAATTGTTGTTATGCTTGAGCCCATTGTTGCAGCCACCGTGTCAGTCCATCCCATTGAGTCTTCCTCTTTTTCACTGACCCCCTACGTTACCAAGCACGATGCCCTTTTCTAGGGACTGGTCCCTCCTGATAACATGTCCCAAGTATGTAAGTCAAAGTCTTGCTATCCTTGCTTCTAATGAGCGTTCTGGTTGTACTTCTTCCAAGACAGATTTGTTGATTCTTCTGGTAGTCCATGGTATATTCAATATTCTTCGCCAACCCCATAATTCAAAGGCATCAATTCTTATTCGGTCTTCCTTATTTGTTGTCCAGCTTTTACATGCATATGAGGCAATTGAAAACAGCATGACTTGGGTCAGGCGCACCTTACTCCTTAATGTGACATCTTTGCTTTTTAACACTTTAAAGAGGTCTTTTGCAGCAGATTTACCCAATGCAATGCACCGTTTCATTACACGACTGCTGCTTCCATGGGCACTGATTGTGGATCCAAGTAAAATGTAATCCTTTCCAACTTCAAAATTATTTCCGTTTATCATGATGTTGCCTATTGGTCCAGTTGTGAGGATTTGTGTTTTCTTTATGTTGAGCTGTAGTCCATACTGAAGGCTGTGGTCTTTGATCTTCTTCAGTAAGTGCTTCAAGTCCATTTCACTTTCAGTAAGCAAGGTTGTGTCATCTGCATATCGCAGGTTGTTAACGAGTCTTCCTCTGTTGTCCCAAATTCTCCTTCATGTAATCCAGCTTCTCAGATTATTTGCTCAGCATACAGATTGAGTAAGCATGGTGAGAGGATACAACCCTGACACACACCTTTCTTAATTTGAAAACACCCAGTATCCCCTGGTTCTGTTCAAATGCCTGACCCTTGGTCTATGCGCAGGTTCCTCATGAGCCCAATTAAGTGTTCTGGAATTCTCATTCTTCACAATGTTATCGATAATTTGTTATGATCCACACGAATACCCTCGCATAGTCAATAAAACACAAGTAAACATGTTTTCTGGTATTCTCTGCTTTCAGCCAAGATCCATCTGACATCAGCAATGCTATCCCTTGTTCCATGTCCTCTTCTGAATCCACTTTGAATTTCTAAAAGTTCCTGTGGATGTACTTCTGCAACTACTTTTGAATGATCCTCACCAAAATTTTACTTGTGATATTAATGATATTGTTCAATAATTTCCACATTCTATTGGAACACCTTTCTTTGGAATCCGTACAAATATGGATCTCTTTCAGTCGGTTGGCCAGGTAGCTGTCTTCCAAATTTCTTGGCATAGACAAGTGAGCCCTTCCAGTACTGAATCTGTTTGTTGAAACATCTCAGTTGGTATTCCATCAATTCCTGGGGCATTGTTTTTTGCCAACACCTTCGGTGCAGCTGGGATCTCTTCCTTAAAATGGTTGAACGCCAAGCAATTCTTTTTGGTACAGTGACTCTGTGTATTCCTTCCATCTTCTTTTGATGCTTCCTGCGTCATTTAATATATTCCCTGTAGAATCCTTCAGTATTGCAACTTCAGGCTCAAATCTTTTCTTCAGTTTTTTCAGCTTTAGAAATGCTGAACGTATTCTTCCCTTTTTGTTTTCTATCTCTACTTTGCATATGTCATTATAATACTTTACTTTGTCTTCTCGAACCACTTTTTGAAATCTTCTGTTCAGCTCTTTTACTTCATCATTTCTTCCTTTTGCTTTAGCTACTTGACATTCAAGAGCAAGTTTCAGAGTCTCTTCTGACATCCATTTTGGTCTTTTCTTTCTCTCCTGTCTTTTTAATGACCTATTGCTTTCTTCATGTATGATGTCCTTGATGTCATTCCACAAGTTGTCTGGTCTTCAGTCATTAGTGTTCAGTGCTTCAAGTCTATTCTTGAGATGGTCTCTAAATTCAGTGGGATATACTCAAGGTCGTATTTTGGCTCTCGTGAACTTGTTCTAATTTTCTTCAACTTCAGCTTGAACTTGCATATGAGCAATTGATGGTCTGATCCACGTTGGCCCATGGCCAACTGACCATTAATATTGAGCTTTTCCATCATCTCTTTCCACATATGTAGTTGATTTGATTTCTGTGTATTCCATCTGGCGAGGTCCACGTGTATAGTCACCGTTTGTGTTGTTGAAAAAAGATGTTTGCAATGAAAACATGGTTGATCTTGCAAAATTCTATCATGAGATCTCCAGCATCATTTCCATCACCAAGTCCATATTTTCCAATTACCAATCCTTCTTTGTTTCCAACTTTCACATTCCAATTGCCAGTAATTATCAATGCATCTTGATTGCATGTTTGATCAATTTCAGACTGCAGAAGTTGGTAAAATCTTAAGTTTCTTCATCTTTGGCCTCAGTGGTGGTGTGTAAATTTGAATAATAGTCATATTAACTGGTCTTCCTTGTAGACATATGGATGTTATCCTGTCACTGACAGTGTTGTGCTTCAGGGTAGACTCTGAAAAGTTCTTTTTGACTATGAATGTGATGCCATTCCTCTTCAATTTGTCATTCCCAGCATGGTAGACCACATGATTGTCTGATTCAAAATGGCCAATACTGGTCCATTTCAGCTCACTACTGCCTGCTTAGGATATCGATGTTTATGCTTGGCATTTCGTTTTTTGGTGACTTCCAGTTTTCCTAGATTCATACTTCATACATTCCACGTTCCAATTATTAATGGGTGTTTGAAGCTGTTTCGTCTTATTTTGAGTCATGCCACATCAGCAGACGAAGGTCTCAAAAGCTTGACTCCATCCACGTCATTAAGGTTGACTTTACTTTGAGGAGGCAGCTCATGGTGGCTACTGTTTATTGTACACATACTATGTGAGCAAGGACTTTAACAAATTTTATTTCAAATCCAATAACCTAACAAAGTAGTCATTATTTCTTGAATTTTGAAGAAAATCTTGTCCAGAAAGTGGATAAACTGAAATTCATACCCAAGCCCATCTGACTCTAAATTCTTTCCATTATTTCATGTCCCCTTTCTACACACAGGAGTTTTCTGTAACACTTTGAAGTGAGGGTAAGGAAAACTGTGATTCTGAAAACTCTTGAAAAAGATATGTAGTATGTCCTTGAACCACTCAGTTGTTTCTCATGTTTTTCTTTGGATGTGATTATAACAGCCATAGGTTGTTCAAGTTTAGTTCCCAAGTCCGCTTATGTTTCTGGGACTCTTGAAGCTACTCAAGGTTTTCAAGTCTCCATGATATCACACACAGGGGATGACGTATAGAGATTTTAGCTGCTTTACCACTATACACCATAGAAGTGGATTAGTGAAAGAAAGAAGAGAGGATTGACTGCTTCTTTCATTTATTAAACAAATATAGTCTCGTCTCCTACTCTGTGCTGGGAACTGTGATACAGTCGTTATACGATAGATGTTGTCCCTGACTTCATGTAGCTTAAAAGTACGAGTGTCTGTAGATGAAGAATACACTTGTTTTGGAAGGCACAAATGCAAATCTATGAAAGATAGTGAATGGTCTAAATATCATTTGGAAAGATTGAAAAAGAAAAAACTTATTTTACTGAGTTATAACAAGTCAGTGTTTTAAATACTTTGAAAAAATGCAGCAAGTATAATTAAAGCTAAAGCTCTTTATGTTTACAAACTATTATAAATACTTTTTGGCTATTATAATAGCCAAATAAGCCTTCAGAAGTAACTTTAGGTTGGCTTACTGTCAAAACTGTTTCTAAATATTAATCTCAGTTTCAAGATCTCCCCATAGACTTATTCTTCAAACCTACTTAGTAACCAGTATTCTTTAAAAACTGTCTTTCTTACTCTTTTACTTTGTATTTTTTAACAATGTCCATATCCAATAAGCAATTAAGTACGCTCTTTTGGTTAGGATTTCATTTTGGCGGTGCATATGAGCTCAACAAATTAGAACTTCAGAGAAAATAATGGTTTATTATTACTGTAATATGAATCTTATCTAATTGTGCATTTTAAAAAATTGACATTATAGAATGAGAACTGGGAACTTTAATGCCAAATTACACAACACATCTGCAAGCATGACTGGACAACATGGGAGTTTCCAGTTTTTCTTATAAATTTTATTTCATTTAATGTCTTTGGAAAAATAGTTGCTATCACAGTCCAAGTAAAAATGGAAGAGCTTTAAGCTAACATTTATTGAGAGCAAGCTATGTACCAGACAATGGTACTAAGTGCTTTCCATGTGTTATCTCATTTTATTCTCAAAACAATGATATTTGATAAGAACTGTTAACCCTGAGTTATAGATGAGAAAACTGGACTTAGAGAAATTACGTGAATTCTCTCAGGGCATAAAACTGATAAGTGGCAAAACAGGGATTACAACAAACCATCCTAAAGCCAGAGCTTGAGCTCTTAGCCACTAGCCTACTAGCCTGCGCTGCCACTGGGAGTTTCAAGAATTTTATCTCAGTTGCTATTCCAGTTTCCAATGAGTGAATTCCGACTCTCAGTTGCTATAACACACGGTAAAAATGAATGGGTTTAATTATTGAGGATTTTGAGAGATTATCTGAGATGAATTCTGTGTTTTAAAATTCCGACTACAGTACGAGTTTCACTTTTGAGTCAACTTCGGAGGTCATATAGTAGAAGCCGGTATGGTATTTTCTCTGAGAGAGGAAGACATAAAAAACAAAAATGATTGGGAAATGTCCACCTGTAGCTGTGTGCTCAACTCAGGAATCCCCTGCTTCTCTTAATTGGGCACTTTTCAAAAGCGGAAAGATTTGAGATGGCCATTTAAATCCAGTTGTTCAGAGTTAGCCGAGGGTATAAGGGTGGAACTATACATAGCTTAGACACTATAGTAGTAGATAGAAACTCGATAAGGATGGCAATGAAGGTGGGAGGGGAAATTAGACAGCCACATAACTTCACCAGGGCAGTTGTGGCGAAGAAAATAAAAAAGAGGCAAGACACGTATACTTAAGAAGGACCAGAGGGGTTTTTAGAAATATGGGAATATCTGCTATAGAAGTTGAACTTTAAAGCACTTTATCAGTGTCACTGTAATGAGACAGCAGCCGACCCATACTTTACACAGGTATATTCTTCATGCACTGGGCAGTTGCAAGTTACTTTTAAAATACAAATGTCTTAATTCTAGAAACTATTTTCTTATGTGTATTAAGAGGATGTAGATAAAAGGAATTAATTCAGCTTGACCCACGAGCTCTTTAAAAAGGTTCATTCTGTGCTTCCATATTGCATATACGGTATACCTAATAGTGTTTCTGAAAGAAAGACATTACAGAGTCAGACTTTAAAATATAATATCCTCATATGAAGGCATACATAAAAATAGTCTAAAACTTCTATTAGTTATAAAACAATATTTAATTATTTTACAGTTATACTATTTGGAATTATATAATACATTGACATTTATTTTTAGTTTTATTAATTTCTAAATAACATAAATTAAAATAATGCATTTTGAAGACACTGAAGCTCATGTTATAGAAACATTTAATACTAATGTAAATATGTATTTACGTTATTATTGAATATAGAAGGAATTTTTTAATATGTGCTTTTAATATAACATCTTATGACTAGAAATATATTAAGAAGTTCTAAGAGGCACAATAGCTCTTTGAATCTGTGGGAGAGGCAACCTCAAATCTTTGGTATGCTATAAATATAGCAATTGTGAAAACTGTTATAAATAATACTTGGCATGTTTACAGGTCTGGAATGGTTTAAAATGTGATTGAAAGAGAAAATATATGTGTGTATATATATGTATATATATATAGTTATTTTTAATGTAGCCAAAACTAATTAAATATTAAATAATTTCACCATGCTTTCGATAAGGAGATAATGCTTCTCTTATTTTCGAGGTTATCATAATGAATAAACTAAAAATTATTTTTAAGCTCCTGCTATATATCAAAGTTTGGTTATGTTTCCATATATAATCATAGGGTGTTAATAATGACATTAGATCAACCGTATTTTTAAACCTGCTATGAATTTCAATATACACTTCATAATAAAATAATTTTAATTTAAGTAAAAATATTTTTAAAAAACTGAGCCTGGGCAAAATATAGCTGTTTTTAAACACGATGATTTTTTCCTCCAGGAAAATTATTTGAATTAGCTATTTAAAATAATCCTATGTGTATGTCAAAGGGGGTCAGCAACTAATAAAATATAAGACAAGTAGCATCGTAATTAGGCAGAGTAATTTTTTAAGAAAGTTGAAAACAAAGGACTTTAATGAAAATTCATGAAAGATCTTTATACCATTTTAAAAATATAGGCAAGGGGTAGGAATGGAAAATAAATAGTACACTGAATTAAGTAGGATAAATGCAAAAAAATAATTTTAACGTATTGAGATCCAAGGCAAAGGATATATTGAATTATAGACATATATTATTGGCACTTTGACTATATCATTGAATATATTATGTCCTTGAATTCCACAAACTTCACAAGGTTATTTAAATTCCTTATTTTCCCCCTTTGAAGTTTAGTATTCTTTCTGGAAAAGACACCAAAAGAAGCCTAATCTCACTCCCTTTTCATCTTTTTAATGAAGATGAAAATCTTAAATCAAGTATTACACATACTCACCAATATTTATTCCATTTGGATTCTAAGATTTTATATGAAGTTCTTATTTCATTGAGCATTTAGTTATTTTCCCTTTCTCGGTAAATTACTTCTTTAATTTAAATACATAGCGTTGGAGACATTCCAGATGCAATCGTCTTATCCTTCATAACCAAATTCCACCATCACTTTGATTCTCTTCCCTAAAACCATAGAAAGGGAGTTTGTTTGTTTGTAATTTGTGATCTTCAGCAATTATTTTCATTTATCTTCATACTCTCACATATTTTATAATATTTTCCTGATAGCTTTTTATTGTACAGGACTTATAAACGGTAAGCATACTTTCAGGTCATTATTAAAAAGCCTTATGATTTGCTTTTCTATTCAAAAAGAGTATTAATAAAAAATTAAGACAAATTGAATATAATAATTAAAAAATGGCCTATATTCATTGATCACTTACTGTATACAGGGCATGGTGTAGTGTTTTACATCATGATTTTTTTAACCCTTACAAAAAATGAGTTAAACTATCTTATTACCTACAATTTCAGATGTGATAAGTGAGACACAGAGAGGTTGAGTAATTTGCCCAAGGATAAACAGCCAGCAAGTGGAAGACCTGGACTTTGTGCCTGAGTGCTTAACCATCATGCAGTTCTGCTTCTGGCAAGTCCCAGAAGAGTTTTGGAAGATATAACTGGGAACAGTTAGAAACATAGGTTAAATAAATTTAACAGTGCCATTATATATGGATACAGAAATTAAAATTATAATGTAGGTTTATTTCTAAAATTTATAGCTTCATTTGTTAAATTATTTTTAGTTGTTTTAATGACAGAACCAAACAAAATGTAGGAATTGACTGGGCCAGGGCCTTGGGAACCCTTGAATTTCTGCGGTTGTTTTGGCTGTACTTCTTCCAAGACAGATTTGTTCACTCTTCTGGCAGTCTATAGTATATTCAATATTCTTCACCAAAACCATCAATTCATCTTCGATTTTCCTTATTCACTGTCTAGCTTTCTCATGCATATGAGGCAGTTGAAAATACCATAGTTTGGGTCAGGTGCACCTTAGTCCTCAAGGTGACATCTTTGCTTTGCAACACTTTAAAGAGGTCTTTTGCAGCCGATTTGCTCAATGCACTACGTTGTTTGATTTCTTGACTCCTGCTTCCATGGATCTTGATTGTGGATCCAAGTAAAATGAACTCCATGACAACTTCAATATATTCTTGGTAATAGCTGATAAATATCTGTTGCGGAATTCAGTAGAGTTCTGTATGAATAACTGTCTTCAAGAGACCCATCCCTTTTGTGGGCTGCCAACCCAACAATGAGCATGTGATCTGAAAATACAAGCTTACTTTGTAATATTGATCCAAGGAAGACCCAATTAGAAATACAAATGGATTGGAACAATTGCACTGAAATATTTAAACTAAGATGAAATCCATTAATATAGATTATTACTAGGAATGTAAACAACAGATCATTAAAGAAATATTGATTGCTAAGGATGGTAGACATTTTTTATTTATTGATTGAAAAAAGCTGCCTCTTTATTTGCATAGCCATTAGTTGTTTAACCCAGTAGGTTAAGTAGTAGTTTAGCTGGGTCAAATATAATGAGATTCAAATCTGCTATGAAAACTAGGTTCCTAAATTCCGAATATGAAGCTACGTTCCTTTCACATGCTGACTATTTTTACTCCCAGACAGTGTTTTGTTTGAGGTGAATTATTTAAGCTCTTCCCCATGCAGATGGAATGCCTCAGTTCCTAGAAATTTTTATTTCCCCAAGGTGTTTCATTAAATAGTGAAGAAAGAAAGAAATAGTGTTAACGTGTTTCACACATTTTCTTTTTCTCAAAAAATAAAATTAAAATAAGGATACGTAGGATTCATTTAACTTATCATAAGTGTTTTGATTTCAAAATTATGTGCATCCTGGAAAATGTATGTGAATATGAAGTTGAAGGTCACATTTATCCTGCTACATGCTGTTTTTAAGATTAAGAATTTTCCTGTTAAATGTTGGAGTTGCTGGTAGATTTTGCTGGGATCTCCTGGTCTGCTTATTTTAAAGTGTTTAGTATTACAGAGACTCCTTGGAATTGCTCTATATCATATGTGCAAATAAATATTTTAATTAGTTCATAATTATTTTCTTGTTTTCAACCGTTACAGCCTTAAGATTTCTAAATTAAAGTGTAAACACGTGTTATAATTTGACTTATGCAGTGATTTATTTAAATCCTATTTCCTATATGTAAGTGGTTTTGTGTAAGTAGATTAATGTCTTTTAACAGATTGGAAACTGATAACTTCTGTATGTTGTTTTTGAGAGTGTGATGAAATATCTGTTTCAGAGTATGCATTAAGTAATAAAAAAAACTGTTCAACTCTCCCTCCTTTAACAAAATTAACTCTTCAGTAAACATTTTTAATTGTAAAACATAATGTACTTGTGAAAATTATTAAAAAGAAAAAACAAAAAACAGGACCACCACCCAGGTCAGGAAATAAAAACAAATCCTTAACTTTGCATTTTGTTTGTCATTCTTGTGCGGGCACCGGGCTCTTTTTCTGCTTTTTCTGTTTTTGCATCACTGCCTTGTTCCAACTTTGATATAAGTACATTTGAAGCAAGTGTCATGACAATATTTTTAAATATTAAAAAAAATACATTCCTTTGAAAAACAAGTTTCCAAATGCATAGTTATTTCTGCTGATACAGAGACCAAGGGGCCACTAAATTAGTTTGTACATAGAATAAGTCATAATATTTTATTATTAAAGCAGTAAATTTCTTAAGATTTAAATCCATTTATTGTCCACATTAGCAGAAGTATTAGCTAAATATTATAAAGTCTGGGAAAATACTTACTTGACATATAATTCAACATTTGAATTAATAACTAAGTTTGTATTTCAGGGAAGAAAAGCAATATTTTTGGATATTTGCCAAAACATCACTTAATTTTGGTAATAATGACAGTCATAAAAGAAAAAAAGGAATCAAATAAATTAGAGATAGGAACGTCTCAATAATAAATACGTGACTGTGTCAGATCAACTCATGGTGATTTCATGTCTGACAATATGAAACATTGCCTGGTCCTGTGCCATCTTTATGGTTGTTTATATGTTTGAGTCCAATTGTTGTGGCTATTTTGTCAATCTATCTCATTGAGGGTTTTCCTCAATTTTTTTGACTCTCTGCTTTACAATATGTGGTGTCCTTTTATACTGATTGGTCTTTCCTAATGACATATCCAAAGTAAGCGAGCTGAAGTCTTGCCATCCTTGCTTCTAAGGAGCATTCTGGTTGAATTTCTTTTAAGACTGATGTGTTCATTCTTCTGGCAGTTCACGATATATTCTATGTTCTTTGCCAACACTACAGTTCGAATGCATCGATTCTTCTTCTTCAAGTCTTCCTTTTTTCATTGTCCACCTTTCGCATGCTTAAGAGGCAATGGAAAAGACCATGGTTTGGGTCAGGTGCACCTTAGTCATCAAAGCGACATCTTTGCTTTTTTAAAACTTTAAAGAGGTCTTTTGCAGCAGATTTGCCCAATGCAATACATTGATTTTTTGACTGCTACTTCCATAGACATTGATTATTGATACAAGTAGAATGCAGTTGTTAGAAACTTCATTTTTTTCTCCGTTGATCATGATATTGTTTATTTGTCCTGTTGTGAGGATTTTCGTTTTCTTCACATTCAGGCATAATCCATGCTGAAGGCTGCAATCTTTGACCTTTATCAGTAAGAACTTCAAGCCGTCTTCATTTTCAGCAAGCAAGATCATTTACAGTAGGGTTTTAATAATTTCTTGTAAATGTGTTAATTATTTGAGCATTTTGAACCTTGGGAGGTACTTGATATCTCTGGGATCTCTTTATAACTTAAGCATTGTTTCGCTTTAACTGTTATGTTCAGGAAAAAATGCAACCTACAATATTAAATCTAAGACATTACATATATATATTCTGAAATTTCACAACTCCATTATTTTCTATTGAGCTGAATTTATTAGGGGTAAGATCCTGAAGAATTTTATTTAGCTGTAAGTACCTGGCTATAAGGCATGCAACCCAAGTAACATGTAACAGTGGTGCTTTGCTGAGCAAAAATATAATTTTAGTGTATTTTGGAAATACAAACTTTGCATTTAAAGCACTACAAAATGAAAATGTAATGACTATAATTTATCTTTACTGATAAATAGTTTACCTCAACTCTACAACTGATTACTGATGATGTTCATACTTAGTTTGGGGTGTGGTAAAATATCACTGGTTATTATAGTAAGGATTCTAGGAAGTAGATTAACATTTAATCAAATGTTAAGTCTTCATTATGTCTGAAAAATCTGATGATCTTCCAGACTCCTTGGGAATATACCAATTGTTGGGGAATGTATTACATCTAAAGGCAATGAAATCCATTAATGGAAAATTACAGTTGCTTGAAAGAGCTTTCAACTAGAAGTTGCTTCCCTATAAATTCTACTCATTGATAGTAGTACTGTGTGCTGAAGCAGTGATTGCACATGCCTGACTGTACTAACGTACAAGATACTATGTATATTAGAAAATATATTCAAGAGAAATTTAGAAAGCATGCAATATAATAAATTTAAATTCAAGTTCTATTCCAAGCTTCATCCCAGAGGATCTTACATACCACATACTTTCTGCTTTAATATCACTGCACTTGATCAATACAGTATATAATAGTTCTCTGCAACCATAAAGCTACTTATTTGTTTACCTGTATTGTCTCTTTGGGTCTTAGGATTCTTTTATAATCACCATACCAATTATTACCAATAATTGATCAGATTTATTCACTGTAAGGGAAAACCATCTATTCAAGCAGTAGGTCAAAAATATTATCTACAATTTGACTAACAGGAGTTTATGCAGATATTCCTTTTAATTTAGGGATAGTCATAGCTCCTTGTGTCTCCTGAGTTGGGTGAAGAATTCTCAAGTGGGGTATGACAAATAGCTCTTTATAAAATTTAAAAATAAAAAATTTTCCCTCTCTTCCTCCACCTACACACACACACACACACACACACACATACACACACCCCTGAGAAAGAATCCTAAATATGTGTTCTAGTTTTACATGTGTGAAGACATTGTGTATTTTAATTATTTCCCCATGCATAGAAGCTGTTTGTCACCCTAATTATACATTATTCTCCCTTAACGACTGTAGGAACAAAATAAATAAATAAGGGAAATCAATGAATTTCACAGATAAAATTTTATATCTCTTGTTCCTCAGATAAATTTTTTCATGAGTTACCATCCATCTAATACCTTCTGGACTCTTTCTGCTCCTTGGGGAAATGGCACAAGACCTTCTTGAATGTTAGATTCTGCACTTGGATCTCTGATTTAGTGGAACAGTGTGTAAAAATCTCTCATAATCAGAACATTCCCTATTGGCTCCACATCTGAAGATCCCCAAGAGTGCTGTTTGTCCCAATGAACATCTGGAATAGATTACATGCAGTTAATTGGCTCCAGGTCGGGCTTGTTACAGACGGTAGCATGCAGTATAACCTATGCAATTCACTTAATCCACCCACTTTGGGTTAAATCACACCTACTTCTTTCCATAATTCCTCCCAGATGCCCTGCACACACCCTCTGAAAGACAGCAAAATGTCAATAGATTAATGGAGAAGATATTGGCAAGACATTTAACCCATAAATTATCTCAATTAAAAGATTAATTCTTTAATTCAAAGGATTGTTGGAAAGAAAAACAAATAATCAGGAGTAGCCGATTGTAAAGAGCGATTGTTTTATAGTTGAAAAATATTTAAAGTTTAAAAAAATCCAGCAGTTGAAGGATTTTTGTTTTGTTTTGTTTCTCCCCCAACTCTTAGCATATGTTTCAGCACGTGTAGGCACTTATCAGAATGTCATAGTAGTAAAGAAAGCAGTGCTTTGATTTTTAACTTATTTAATGATATTAATGAGTTGGGTTACAAGGAACAGTATGACTACTGTTCTTTGAAAACCAAAACATCAATCTTCTTAACTTATGATGTTGGAGGCACAGGGCATGTCTTAGCGATTAATGACCAGTTGGAGGAGTAGATATCTCAATACACAGCCAAGGGCCATTAACCCCAACTGGTCATTAATTCCCAGGAAATGTCCTGCACTGAGGTCATTATTGCTAATAAAATGCACACATGGAAAGTTCCCTCTCTTTTGCCTGTGTACATAAACATACATTGACATTATATGCATTGTTACATATCATGAAAAGAAGTAGTATTTCATATGTCCAGAAGCTCAGAATAACTAAGCCTAATGTGAAATTTAATATACTAAATCTCTACATTCATTTTGCCATTTACTTTTTCGGGAAGTATGAGTAGAAGGGAGAATACATGTTTGTGTGTCAAGGAACAGGGAAGCATTGGTAAATGTGAGTGGAACTAACACGTATGTTATAAACATGTTAAAAAGGTAGTATGAAATGAGGGCATCATTTGAGTCATAATATATTAGGTACCAGAAGACGTGTGAGGCAAATTTAACAGTTGGGTCAAATTCCTCTTTGGTGTCTTCTCTCTTCCATTCCACTGGATTATGCTACACTGTCCCTCCTTTCTCCTCATAGCCATCTAACCAAGTTCAGCATGCTGCCTGCCTTGCTTTTCAGAAATCCTTAACCAAGTATCACTGTGTTCTGGAACTGCCCCTTTTTGTTTGCCGTTCTCCTTTCTCTGTCTTCCATAAAACTATTCTTGTCTTGCTGACACCTATATGATACTCCTTTGAGTTGCCCTCCGTAGCATCACATAAATATTTCTGTTTTAGCAATTATTGTATGATACTTTCATTATTTGTATGTAATCGCTCACTCCTTGTAGACCTCCTTAGAGGTCAGCGTTGAAAGATTTCTTCTGTGGGCTGTTGCTTGGGAAAACTGCAGTAACCTAGTAGGGCAGGAAGAGAAGTTTAAGTCTCCATCAGGAGTTCAAAATCACGTGATTTGACCATAGTGAATAGTACCCAAAGGGTTAGTTACTCTAACCGAAACTATTCAGTCTTAAGGCTAAAACTTGAATCTTGGTTCCCTGCCCAGAAAGTTAGATAGGTAAGAAGACAGGAGTAAAAATGAGAGATTGGCCCATAAAATAAATAATGTCACCTGTGAGTATCGTGCCCCTCAAAATAATCATCTAGATGAAACCAAACGGTAAACATTTACCCTAGACCAAAGATTAGAAGGCCAGGGGGGACAGGGAAGATGGATTAATGGAAACAGAACAACCAAAATGAAAATATCGAGAATGCTGATATATTGTGAAGAATGTAACCAATGTCATTGAACAATATGTATAGAAATTGTTCAATAACCTAATTTCCTGTGTAAACTTTCACCAAAAATACAATAAAATATTTTTTTTAAAAAGAAGTTAATTGTTAGAAAGTAGAGTCTAGTTAAAGTCCAGACCAAATCTGATTTGATCCATCCCTTATTAGCTGTGTGACCTTGGGTAAACTATTTAATTCTGTACCTCAGTTTCCTCATATGGGATATGGGGATAAATAATTACCTACCCCTTACAGTTTTCATTAGAATTAAATGGTTTAATCTATGTAAAGCACTTAAAAAATATCTGGTACATATTTTTGTTATTATCTGCTTTCAAGTCATCCCCATGCACAAAGGGATCAGACCATTTTGATCCGCAGGACTTTCATTGGCTGTTTTTTTTTCAGAAGTAGATCATTAGATCTTTTCTTCCTAATCTGTCTTAATTTGGAAGCTCCACTGAAACCTGTTCAGCATCATAGCAACACGAAAGCTTCCACTGACAGAAGGGTGGTGGCTGCGCTTGACCTGCGTTGGCCAGAATAAAAGTTCAGTAAATATTATTTGTAATTATTAAGATTAGTTTTGAAGTATGTGACTTTTTAATTACTCCACGTCTTAACCAAGGCAGCTTATTTATGGCAACTGAGTTTATAGTCACCTCTTTCCTTCTTGTAAACACTTATTTTTATGGTTTGTTCTATTCAGCAGTACCTTGTGTGGAATACTATAGGTTGCAGGTAAGACGTGTATTGTTCTAGGCCTCATATCTCTGCTGGTGGCTCTGACCGGATCATGTCCAATGACTCCAATTTTTTGTAGACTTATTTTTATGTCTATTAAGTCAGAAACAAAAGAGGAACTCCCTCAGAGTAACAACTTCTGATTGTCTTTGTTTGGGGATCTTTTCCTTGGTGGTGATATTGGGAAAGAGTAGGCTTCTAACCAGTGTTCTTAGCTGACCAAATAATTCATTCTGATACGTTACAGAAAAGGTTGATAACTTTCATTAAACGAACAACTTTAATAATTAAATCAATGTTAATTAACATTAATAGTTAAATTTTTAGTGGTGCACACATTTCTATACCTGGGTATATCCAGTCTCAAGTTTTTTTACTCAGTTCTGAGTCATTTTGCCTTCAGTAGTTTTGTAAGAGCAAAACTAGAGGAGGAGAAATTATTTTTAAAAGTCTACATATATTCCAGAAATTACAATTTAGTAAACCTAGGAAATTCACAAACTACTATGTTAATAGCTCTTTTCTTATTTTTTAGATTGAATTAACACTGAAAGAGAACATTGTTTTCATCATGAATGCCAAGAAAGAAAAAGACCTAAAGTCTAGTAGCCATGATTTTCACCTTTTTCATGTCTTGATGATGTTAAGCATGGCAGTGCTGTTTCTTCCAGTTACTGGAACTTCTAAGCAAAATATTCCACGACTCAAGCTAACCTACAAAGGTAAATAAATATGTAAATATTTTTCAGATTGTTTATTAAGATTTCTAAATGTCTTTTTTTATCTGCTGTACTTCTTTTATTTAGAAATGCATGTTGACTTCAGTGAAGTGTTTACAGTGTTGGCATTTGTTAATAAAAAATATTACTATAGAATACAAAGTCCAATTATTTATTATATTTGTGATGGAAAACAGATACCAAAACTGTTTATGTACGCTTTTCAGCTCCGTATTTATAATGGTCAACTACTGATTAACGTCATTAGGAAATTCAGTCTGCAAGTTGTAATAAGTTTTATATTAAAACAAATAAGCCAGTAAAAATAGGAAAATGTTAACTAATTCCACATAGCTGCTACTAATTATTTCATCCCTAGAGAGGATTTATTTTAATCATACTACGTTATCTTTAAACAATTTTGAACACACAAGGATACCTCTAAAGTCTCAAGTACGTACATGCTTTATTATTTTAAAAAAAAAAGAATGTAAAGGCTTAAAATATAAAGAGATTTTTTAAAAAAACTATTTAGTAAATGCAATTTGCATCTCATATACTTTTTTTTTTTTTTGCCAAACTTAATGCTCAGAGATTTTTTTCTTTTTGTTTTTCTTTTCTATGATGTACCCTTGACTTCACTAATACCTTAAGTAATGAAAGGAATGTAGGGAGAATCAGACTTCTTCACTCTAAACTTGGCAGGTAAAAATTGTGCTGGCAGCTTTACTATTTTTTGATCTTGAAGACAACTTATTTTCAGGTCAAATTAAGTATCAATAATAAAAGCTAATTTGATGGCAAATGTACGTAGAATTAGCACATTATACTCATTAAACTTTCATATGCTGGTATTTGTTTGGAATTTATATCTCAAGTGGTAAAGATTTGAGGGAACTTGAATGATCTTTCAATCTGTAAATTCTTATATGTGTAGAAATCTTTTATAGAAGTGTATTAGCAATTAAGGATAAAATTTTATCTAGGAACATTGATCTCATTGTGGAATGTAATAGATCAATATTGTATCTAAACAAGAATTGAAAGCTGAATTTGAGTATAATCCTGTTCTTATCATGAATTGATCCAATTTTGCATCATTTCTCCAAATTATTCTTGGTTTCAAGTGAACATTAATACCTATGGCAAAGTATAGGCTACAAATAAAAAAGCAAAGTCAATGTATCTATTCCATGTCAGAAGAACTAGTACTGGACTATACTTTTTGCCCTAAACAACTGTAAAACTGGACAAAACTATTTTCAGCCTTTAGGCAACAGGTACCAGGAATGTGATACCTAAGAGAAGGAAACCACCAAGACTTGGTACAAACAGGAGACTTGTGAGCTGAGCAGAGATACTGGAGGTCAAAGAGTACTGTGAAATATAAGGGTTCTGAAGAGCCAGAATGAAAAGACTTCACTCTTCAAAGACCTTGGACACTCAGTTGACACCCACAAAGGTCACCCTTCAAGAGTAGGTCCACTCTATCCCCACAGGATACTTAGTCCTACCCTAATAGACTTAAAAATAAACCTCAAAAGGATCAAGGCTGACCTGCTAGTAAATTAAATATTTCCCAGAACAAATTTTGACCCTTTCTAAAGGAAGGAAAACAAAAACAAGTTTCTTAATAATGAAGCATCCACAATATCCAATGAAAAATTACTGGACATGCAAGAAAACAGGAAAATGTGACAATAATAAAGAAAACATATAGTTAATAGAAAACAATCTTGAGATTATTTAGATGTTAAGTTAGCAGATAAGGAATAAAGAAGATAAAGAAGCTGTCATAAATATGTTCAAGAACTTAAAGGAAAATATTATCAAAATGTATATACAGTCTCAGAAGAGAAGTAAAAACTATAATAAAAAAGCAAAATGGAAATTCTAGAAATGAAAAGTATAATATCTGAAATTAAATATTTACTGGCTGGCTTTATCAACAGGTTAGAGACTGCGGAGAAAGTTTCAGTGAACCTATAGATAGAAGAAAAGGAATTATACAATCTGAAGAACCCTTGTGGGTTTCTTAGGTATCAATTTATAGTCAACTTTGTTAGCCCAAAAGCCTTATCTACAAAGCTCTTTGAGATAATCTCATCTGTTCCTGGTCTTTCTTTGTGACTACTGTGAGACAATACCTTTAAGATTATTAGAAGTGCTATTGTTTAAAGAGAGGGTCTTCAAAGTCACACTTTTTAGATTTTTTTTGGCAGTGATACACTCCTAGGATCAAAATATAATATAGTTATTTATTGCTGCGTAATAAAACAAAAACAAGCAAACAAACAAACCCATTGCCATTGAGTCGATTCTGACTCACAGGGACCCTATAGGACAGAGTAGAACTGCTCCATAGAGCTTCCAAAGAGCGACTGGTAGATTCCAACTGCATACCTTTTGGTTAGCAGCCGTAGCTTGCCATAGGTCTTAACCACTGCACCACCAGGACTCCTGCTGCATAATAAATAGTTTTAAAACTTGATGCCTTAAAAGAACAACAATCATTTTATTATTTCTCACAGTTTCTGTGGGTCAGGAATTCGGGGAGGGCTCAGCTGGGTGTTTCTGGCTTGTTCTGTCTAATGTAGGTATAGACGGATGATGGCTACAGCTGGAGCAATAAAGATCTTGAGCACTGGCTAGCTGGTTTCTCTGTCTCACATAGTCTCAAAAAAACCTGTCACTGTCAAGTTGATTCTGACTCATAGCGACCCTGTAGGACAGAGTAGAACTTCCCCATAGGGTTTCCAAGGAGCAGCTGGTGAATTCAAACTGCAGAACTTTTGATTAGCAACCCAGCTCTTAACCACTGAGCCACCAGGGCTCCCATGTAGTCTCAGGGTCTCTCTAAGTGATCTTTCCACATGGGTAAGGAAGTCGGGGCTTCCTTAAAACCAGCTCAGTGCCTCAAATGTAAGTGTTCTAGCAAGCAAGGTGGAAGCTATATTGCCTTTCTGACCTGGCTTCCAAAGTCATAGAACATTATTTCCAGCATACTTTATTGGCTGGAAAGTCATAAAGGCTCACTCAGTTTCAAGGGGAGAGGGCATACAGTTAACGTCTTGAGAGTAGTGTCAAAGTCACACATAGGGAGAGCTTGTGGCATAGGACATATTGTAGTAGACATCTTTGTAAAATAAAGTCTGCCACAGCTAGCTTCTATACAGTCTTTTTAGTTTTATAAAAGACATCTATGTAAATTAGTGGAGAAAAGAAATGATGTTGGAACAACTTGACATTCATAAAGAAAAAAAATGAACCTCAATCCCTATCCCCCACCATACACAAAAAAAAATTCAAGATGAATTGTAGACCTAAAAGTAAAAGCTAAAATTATAAAGCATCTGGAAGAAAACATGGGAGAATATCTTTGCAACCTGGAAGTAAGCAAAGATTTCTTAAGGACACTGAAAACAATAGCCATAAAATTTTTAAAAGTTATTAGACAAGCAAAATTAAAAAAAAGATCAGCTCATCAAAAGACACTATTAACAAAGGAAATAGGCAAGCCACAAAATTTTCACAAAATACATCTGACAGAAGACTTGAATGAAGAATATATTTATAAAGCTCTCACTACTCAATAATAAGATAAACAACCAAATTTATAAATGGGCAACATACATGAACAGACACTTCTCAAAGGAAGACATACAAATGGCCAACAAGCAAATGAGAAAAATGATAAGACATCATTAGTTATCAGTTATTAGTCATCAAATTGATCACAGTGAAATACGCTTATACATCCACTGAAATAGCTAAAATTAAAAAAAAACTCATAATATCAAATATTGGCAAGTGTATGGAGTAGCACGACCTTGCAAAGATTGTTGGTGGAAGTGTAAAATTGCATAAACACATTAGAAAATTACATTATTAATCTGAAGTTCTAGAAAAGACACAAGTAATCTGATTTAAAAAAAAATCAGAACAGTTGTTACCTTTGTAGGATTGTTGTTGTTAGGTGCCATGGAGTTGATTCCGACTCATAGTGACCCTATGTACAACAGAACGAAACACTGCCTGGTCCTGTGCCGTACTCATGATCTTTGATCATCATGCTTGTAGGACTGTTCCCCTATCCTTATAAGGGTGTAAGATACCCACGTGTATAGATTTGTCATAACTCATCAAATTACACATATAAAATATGCACAGTTGCCTGTATCTAAAATTTACCTTAAAAAAGAAAACCAACATTTTAAAAAATGATTTAAAAAAAAGAATATGGAAAATTTTAAAATAAAAGCACTAAAGAAAGAAAAAAAAAAAGGAAATTCTACCTGGTGTTTCTGTGAATATCACAGAATCATTGCACTGGTAAGTAAGTATGGACAGTGCAAAAACTCACATTTGCGAATAAACTCCAATGGTAGTTATTATGCTCTGAGGATTCATTATGAGTTAAGTGTTGGTCTAAGACTAAGGGTGAATTATCTCATTTCATCCTCAGCACCAGTCCATGAGGTTGGAATTGTCATCCCTTCTTCATATACGAGGATACTAAAGCACTGAGAGTTTGAGCAATTTGCCAAGGATGCGTGACTGAGTTCCTGCCTCAGCCCCTGGCAGCCTAGAACCTGGGCTCCTAACCCCGTCTTTCTAACTGTAGATAAAATTAGTTCTTCATTGAGGCTTTTACCTACAGAGTGAACTTTAAAGTTTAGGGAAGCATCATGCTCATGTTTAACTAAAAATGATTTTATGATTTCCAATTGTCAAAATTAAATGGCATTGAAGAAGAGCACATGCATTGTATAAGATCACTGGATGGCCAAAGGAGACCTACAGTCTTTTATCGGATTTTATGCCCTTCGCTAAACTTGCAAAAAAAAAGTAGGTTGTCACTGTGATAATTTCTTTATAATCAAAATTTCATAGAAAAGTGATTCTAAAACATTTACTCAAATGTGATAAGGTAATGATTAATTTAAGAAAAGCAGCTTATATGAATGTATGTTTTTTGGCCTGGAATAAACGCTATCAGGTTTATGAATCTTGTTTTATTTAACTCTGGATACATTCTCACTCCTCCTAGCACCTAGGGCTTATATAAAAGAGGAACTGGTATAAGTGTCGGATTAAATGCAATAAAGTCTACTCTTTGATGCTTCTTATATTCAGTATAATTTCCAAATATTATGTATCTTATCAGGTGTTTCAGCTTATCTACACTTCAAAGACTGGTAACCAGTGGTAGAGATTGAGTGCAGGGTAGGAATTATAGAAATCTCCTTCCTGTCTGCCTTCAATACATCTCCCCTATACACACACACACGCACACACACACACACACACACACACACACACATCCCTACTACCACCACATGGCTTTTATTAGCCATTCATTTCCAGCTTGTATACTAGTAACAGATTACTCACCTTTGCTATGAGAATTATTACACAATATTTACCAGCTGTGAACACTATTCAATCCAACCACAAAACAGTGGGGTCCTCTGGGAATTGCTAGTTGTTTAGAACCATGAATTCTACATCCCATGAATTACCAAGAATTTCAACAGTTTCAATATCTGCCTCTTTTATATCTAGCAGTTTAGAAGGAAAGTAGTTAAAATTCTTAGCTAACACTTTTTAAAGGTGGCCTGTCGATGTACTGCTGCAGTAGTTTTCGAATTATCTTCAACAAAATTTTACTTGTGTATGATTTTACTTACGTGTGAAATTTTTCAATAATTTCCACATTCTCTTGGGTCACCTTTCTTTGGAATGGGCACAAATATGGATTTCTTCCAGTCTGTTGTCCAGGAAGCTGTCTTTCAAATTTCTTAGTATAGATGTGTGAGCACTTCCAGCATTGCATTCGTTTGTTGAAACATCTCAATCGGTATTCCATCAAATCATGGAGCTTTGTTATTTGCCAATGCCTTCAGTGCAGCTTGGACTTCTGTCAAAAATGGTACATGGACAGGGAACTGCAGAAATTCAAGCTGGATTCAGGAGACGACATGGAATGAGGGATATCATTGCTAATGTCAGATGGATCATGGCTGAAAGCAGAGGATAACAGAAAGATGTTTACCTGTGTTTTATTGACTGTGGAAAGGCATTTGACTGTGTGGATCATAACAAGTTATGGTTAACATTGTGAAGAATGGGAATTCCAGAACACTTAATTGTACTCATGAGGAACCTGTACATAGACAAGAGGCAGTCATTTGAACAAAACAAGGGGACACTGCGTGGTTTAAAATCAGGAAAGGTGTGTGTCAGGGTTGTATCCTCTCACTATACTTATTCAGTCTGTATGCTGAGCAAATAATCCAAGAAGCTGGACTATATGAAGACGAACAGGACATCAGGATTGGAGGAAGACTCATTAACAACTTGTGATATGCAGATGACACAACTTTGCTTGCTGAAAGTGAAGAGGACTTGAAGCACTTATGATGTAGATCAAAGACTACAGCCTTCAGTATGGCTGACACCTCAACATAAAGAAAACGAAAATCTCCCAACTGGACCAGTAAGCCACATCATGATAGATGGAGAAAAGATTGAAGTTATCAAGGGTTTCATTTTACTTGAATCTGCAATTAACGTCCATGGAAGCGGGAGTCAAGAAATCAAACGATGCATTGCATTGGACAAATCTGCTGCAAAAGATCTCTTTAAATTGTTAAAAAGCAAAGATGTCACTTTAAGGACTAAGGTGCGCCTGACCCAAGCCCTGGTATTTTCAATTGCCTCATATGCATGTGAAAGCTGGATAATGAGAGAAGAACTGATGCCTTTGAAATATGGTGTTGGTGAAGAATATTGAATATATCATGAACCACCAAAAGAATGAACAAATCTGCCTTGGAAGAAGTACAGACAGAATGCTCCTTGCAAGAAAGAATGGTGAGACTTCGTTGCGTGTACTTTGGACATATTGTCAGAAGGGACCAGTCCCTGGAAAAGGACATCATACTTGGTAAAGTAGAGGGTCAGCAAAAAAGAGGAAGACCCTCAATAGATGGACTGATGAAGTGGCTGCAACAGTGGGCTCAAACAGTAATATTTGTGAGGATGACGCAGGACTGGGTAGTATTTCATTCTGTTGTACATAAGGCTGCTATGGGTCAGAACCGACTTGATGGCTCCTAACAACCTAACAGCAACAAGGCGGCCTATTTCTGAATTGTGGTCCCTGGGTGGTACAAATGGTTAAATATTTGGCTGCTAACCGAAAGGTTAGGGGATGGAGTCCACCCAGAGTCACCTCAGACAAAAGGCCCGGCACTCTACTTCTGAAAAATCAGCCACTGAAAACCCTGAGGAGTACAGTTCTACCCTAATATGCTTGGGGTCTGAGTCAAAATTGACTTGATGGCAACTGTTATTTATTTATTTATTCTGAATTAAAAATAATTTAAAAAATGACAGATATTATTGTTAATTTGAAGTTATGGTGAGAAAAATTTGCTTGTAGATCACATTCATACTTCTAATATATGAATCGTAATGATTGCTTGGCATTTTCTATTTTTCTTTTATGATTTTGACTAATGAATTGAGATAAGCTTCTACCACTTGACACTTAAATAGTAATAGCGGAGTATAAAAGTTCCTGTTTGGGCACTAAAACATTGGTAGAATGTGAGGTTAAAAAATCACCCAATCTGACAAATTAATTTTATTTTAAAGAATATTCTTAGGGGCACACAATCAGTTTTACTTTCCTTGCTTTCCATGAGCCGTGCTTTCTAAGGCAGTTAGGGTCAGTAGAGTTAGCTACTTGAAATAGCTGCAAGATAATGTTGAGGGATTTCTTAAAGGCCAACAGAAATATACTAACCAGTTTATCCAAAGAATGCTCTTTGATAAAGATTTAGCTTTGAACGTCTGAATCTACAGGAGCTTGTTTGGTTCTATTGTTGTGTAAAGAGATTTTCCTTCAGTTGCATGTTTTCAATTCTTGCATATTTATGGATACCAAAGCTGTTTCTTGAGTAACAAATAAAGAATCTTGGAGGCCAGGATGTTCTACATTTCTGAATTTTGTGTTAAAAGATTATTTAATATATTGTGCCCTACAAACTGGGCTTCTCACAGTCACTTCTGGAATTTATACTGCAGTTTATAACTTCTGAAAGCTGACCTACTTCAATCTCATAATAAACATTTTCTATTCATAATAATAATAAAAGATCTCATATGGACTAGGGATATTTATACCCAGAAAATCATTTATCTCTATAATGTTTTTGTTTGGAAAACTCCAAAGGATGAGGTAAGTAACATAGCTAAAGGGTAAATGAACACAAACTTTGGAAAAGGAAAAGAAAAAGTATACCAGTATGCAAAGATTTATCCCTTAAAATGAGCTATAGTTTCTTTCATATATATATGAAAACACAACCTCCCTGGCCTTATTTTCCTTTACTGTATAGTATTAACTTATGTTTGAAGGGCTAATGTTGGCAAAGCAGATATATATGTTTTCTTTCAATCTTATACATTTTTCTGTACCTGGCAAAACTCTTGCCATCTCAAAGAATCACAGTAAACCTACAAAGTACAGTTAGTCAATACTGAACCCTCACACAGAAGACAAGAAAAAGGAAAATAACTCACCCAGGAGTTCCCATATGTTCACCCTTTTTACAAATATGTACTGAGCAGCCGGTATGTGCCAGGCACTGTCTTAAGCCAGAGAAAACTCACTGTCCCCTTTGAACTTATTTTCCAGATAGGGAGGCAGAAAACCAGCAGATAAACAAATAACTGTCATTTCAAGTAGTGGTTAGTACTACTACAAAGGATATAAAACAAGAGAATGATTCGGTCCAGGTATCATACTTGTTACTATATCAAACTTCAGTTTTGTAAGACTTCTGCTATTCCCACCTCTTGTGCCATTGAGGGAAGCATTACATATTCAGGAACACAAATATCAAGATACGAAAACAGTACAAGCTTTTTCCATTGCTTCTTTGATGGCATGCTATTTGCAATAACTCCCAATAGTAGTTAGCATCTAAAGTGGGCATGTTTGTTGTCAAATCAATGGGAAAAGAAGATGGCCTGCTTTCACTCCCCCTATGTATCTAGTGAATAAACTGTATCAATTTTATAGTAATTCTTCCAATATGGTATGTTTTCTATAAAGCAGGTCATGGATGGTTTAATTTTGTTGGTTGTGCCATACTTGAAAGGACTCACATTGTTTCCCAAGCATATTTTCTTTAAACTGAGGCTATTGAAGTTGGGCTTGCTTATGTTTAGTATTGAAGAGTTCAAGGATAATTCTATCACTTATGTGATATTCAACTGTAAGCAGTTAATAACAATAGTTTCTGAATGCCTACTATATGCCATGCTTTGTTCGGGTGACTGCGGGATATATCAGCAAACAGAAGAGACAAAAATCCCTGCCTATAGAAGATGATAAGTACTATAGTGAAAATGTATCAGGAAAGGAAGCTGGAGAGTAGTGGGGTGGGGTAGTAAAATATGGTAGTCAGAGAAGAGCCATGTTTTCACAAATACTTAAAGGGATTACTGTAGCAAGTCATACAGATACTTGAGAGAGGAATATTTGTGGCAGAAAGAATATCACATGCAAAGGCCCTGAGGTAAGAAGTTGCCTCTCATGTTTATAGATCCTAAAGAAAGACAGTATGGCTAAAACAGAGTGAGCAAGAAAAGAAGACTCATTGTATCAGAGAGTTAACAGGAGGGAAGGGATTAGATCTTTTCCTTGTAGATTGACTTTTAGTCTGAGTATTTATGGGAATCCACTGGAGAATTTTGGGCACATGATTAACATAATCTGACTTTTATTGTAGTAGGATCACTCTGGTTTCTGTATTGAAAATACACTGAAAGAGAGTGAGCAGGGAAATAGGGTGTCAAATTATGAAATTATTGTAATAATCCAGGTGATAAATGATGATCCATCAGCCAGAGTGGTAGCAATGGAGGTAGGAGAAGAGGATACGAAGGTCGAGCCAATAGGATTTGCTGATGGATTGGTTATGAAGTGAGAAATAGAGAAGTCAAATATGACTCCATGTTTTTTCTGGGAAAGGATGAAGTTACTATTAATTGAAATGGAGAAGACTGTGAGAATAAGTAGGTTTTGAGGGAAGATCAAGACTTGAACTTTTTAGACATGTTTTGTTTGAGAAGCCTATTAAATATCCAGATGAGATTTCAACAAGGCATTTGAGTATTGAATGCAGAGTTCATGGGAGATGTCAGTTGGAGATAGAAATCTGGCAGTTAGAGTATAGAAATTTTTAAAGCCACAAGACTCTATGAGCTCATGAGAAGAAGGAAAAGAATTCATAGGATTGAGTTTTGGGATACTCTCAAATCAGGAAATCTGAGAAAGGTTGAATGATCAACAAAAGGAACTGATAAGAAAAGCTCAGACATGTAGGAGGAAAATCATGAATTGTTGTATACCGAAAGTCAAGTGAAGAAAGTACTTTAAAGAGAAAGGGATGATTATCAGTGTCAAACTCAGCTAATAAGTCATGAGAGATGAGGACTGAGTATTATCCATTGGATTTAGCAACTAAGGGGTCATTGTTGACCTTAGTAAGGGCAGTGTCTTTGAGAGGTGGTAGCCAAAGCTCATTTGGGGTGGGTTCATGAAACCATGAGCTGAGGGACTAGACACAGTGACTATAGATAATTCTTTCAAGGAGTTTTCCTGCAATAGGGACATGGGGAAGTAGCTGGAGAGGAAGTGAGATCAAGAGACTTGTCTTCTATGGGAGAAATAACAGTATATTTATATGCTAATTGGAATAATCTAGGAGAGGAATAATTGACAATACTGGAGATATGTGGGATAATCTATACCATATTGATGAGATTCTTTATTTCCTTAAAAACAGGCTATTTTTAGGACCTATACTAATTAATGGGGCTTAGTTTGCATAATAAGCTATCATCTTGTTCATTAATACTATTGTCTAGATGGGAAGAGACATTAAACAGATACAAAAACACGTTCAAGGAGATGTATGTTCAGTGGGATATAGCGATACAGATTTTAAGCACTGTGTGTATTTAGAAGATTGATAGTCAAGGATTTGGAAACAAAACCCCAGAAAGAGTAAATAATAACCCTGGGGTTACATAAGTAAATAATGAAAAAACTGTTGACCAGATCCATGTTTCAGCTTTTCAGTTCAATACTGTATGCACTACGGCTTGACTATACCCAAGCCTGTTATTTAATTAAAATATCTTTAATACTCTATGTGGAGTACTGTTCTAATTATTATTAGCCTGTGGAGGTTTGCAAAGTGGTATAAGCTGTGTAATAATATTAAGTAATATTTGATGCAATATTGCCATACAAGTAGCATACAAGAAGTGTTCCTGGAATTAAAACGATATAATAACCTCTGGGATCTACAGTGGTCTGTAATGTTCTTCCTGTCCTGGGTAGAGGAGAGCTAGGCCTTGAGACACAAATGGGCTTTGGTTGTACATAAATGTGGAAGGGGCTTTAGGAAGGGGCAGTGTTTCAGTAAAGGCAATTTTTTAATTGGATTAAACCTATTTTTTTGGTTGAAAAGTTCTTTTTGAACCAATATTACATGCAGTTGGTTTACTCTTCTGTAAATTATCGAGGTAATAAAAATATTTACATGCAGTTGCTTGTTTTAAAATATCACTTATCTAAATTTGGTTCTAATTTCTAGAGTTTTATTAAAGGAATTTCTACAGTAAGATTCTTTTAATGTATATAAATATAAAATTAAGGACAGTTTTAAATAGAATTATCATTGGATTTTTTTTTATTGTACTTCAGGTGAAGGCTTACAGAACAAATAGTTTCTTATGAAACAGTAGTACACATATTGTTTTATGACATTGGTTAACAACCCCACAACATGTCAACCCTCTCCCTTCTCGACCTTTTTTTTTTTTTTTTGGTGAAAATATACATAGCCAAAGATACACCATTTCAAAAATTTCTACATGCACAGTTCAGTGACATCGACTATGCTCTTCCAATTGTGCTGCTATTCTCACTTTAGATGAAGGCTTACAGAACAAAATAGTTTCTCATTTAACAGTACACATGTTGCCCTATGACAATGGTTAACAACCTCACAACACATTAACACTATCCTTACTCACCCTTGGGTTCCCTATCACCAGCTTTCCTGTTTCCTTTTGCTTTCTGGCCCTTGTCCCTGGACTACTGTGCCTCATTAGTCCCATTTGGTTTTATGGGGCTGTCTACTACCCTGCTGAACGGTGAACCTCTGAAATGACTTCACCACTAAGCTAAAAGGGTGTCTGGGGGCCATACTCTTGGGGTTTCTTCAGTCTCATTGGATTTTTTTAACAGAGTATTTGACAAATGCCTCTCTGTGTCTTAAAAACTAATAATATAAATTTTGGATTTTTGTAAGAGTCATTTAAAAATGCTGCTTTAATCCTATGAATTCGAAAGAGGCATAAATTAGAACTAAAGTGCTTTTCTCTTATAAAAATGATAGTCATAAAACAGTTTATTTGACTAAAGCCACATTGAGCCACACACAGTATAGAAAATAAGATAAATATTTCAGTAATCCCAGTGGAATGGTGAAATGGAAGAAGCAATAGAAATAAACTTGTCTTCTGGTATATCCAGTGGAAACATATGTACAGCTGTTGTAAAAAGAACTCTGTTTTTCTAAGTAATGCTAAATCTTAAAATGTAAAATATAGCTGTAATGGCTGATAGGGCTTAGAGTTAGAAGACCTAGAGAGGTTTTAGTTTTTTCTCTAATACATGCTGTCAGTACACCATTAGAGAACTTGCTTGCTCTTTCCGAGTCTAGGTTTTCTCATCTAGAAATTACTGATAATGATTCTGGTTCTCCTTGAGGATCAAATTACATAATACATGGAAAAGCTCTTCAGAGATTATAAAACACAAAGTCAATGTTGTGACAGACTTCAAAGAAGGGCCAAACATTATATATTTTTGAACTAATAATTGAAATAAGATATAAAGAAAATTGAAGTTCTTTAAAATATAATTATACTTAGGAATCTTGGATGGGATTTTTACTGCCTCAGATAACAGGAAATGTACTTGAAATGAAAGTCTATACTAAATCATAACTTGTCATCATTGCATCTTCCTTCCAGCTTAATGCATACTAAGTGAATGTGCTTCTCTTGAGTGGTGGTAGCCAAAGCTCGATTAGAGTCGGTGTGATAAAACCAAGGGGAATTAAGTTTATATGTCATCGGTTTAAACTAAGCAAGTTGTTTATCATTTCTAGCAATTTAGGAATAAGTTAATTAGGGTTGTACAGATGTGACCAATTGAGAATTGTAAAGGAAAAACACTGATAATTTGACTACCTTGAATAAATTAAAACATGCAATGAATAAATAGTTGGAGAGAAACTCTAGTGTGGGAGAGGAAGGAAAGAATCCAGCTCTTCAGTGTAACAAGCTGAGGACAATGGAGCCACAGCGTTCTTACGCCTTTCTACTCCAGGAATGGTCGAAGAACACTAGCATCTGCATCACCTGACAGCTCCTTGGAAACGCAGAATCTTGTGCCCCATCACAGATCTTTCAAATGAGAATCTGCAAGACTTCCGGGTGATTCGAATGAATATTAAAACCTAAGAAGATTGCTCCAGGTGTTTTGTTTTTATCCTCCTTGCTTCCCCTGCCCCCACCCCCAGGATCATGTGGAGATCACAAGAGGAATCCCTTGTGATTATAAAGCATTAGTTTGGTCTCCAAATGGTACATTAACTTCTCCAAATTATTAATAAGGCTGTAATAAATTCTGATTTAGATGAAAGGTAGATAAACCAAGGTCAATAAGAATCTCTAGTTTGAAAAGTCATTAGTTAATTATTCTTATGTGCAAGAAGTGGTGCCAGATGTTGCTGAATTATAGCAATGATTTAGATATTATTCTTATCTTATTCTTATCTGCAAGGAGCTTCTAGTCTTTTTAAGGTGCAAAGCAAGTACACTAAATAACTGCAAAAATATTAGTGCCATAGGATTAGTATAACTAAAACTATGTTTAAAAGAATTTTGCAGGAAATAATATGTAAACTTGAACTTTGAGCATTGGATGAAGCTTAGAGTTTAGCGAATGAAGTAAATGTAGTCATTGGAGGATTTGGATCATGAAATGGACCTAACTTAATTGTGATTTAGGTGTAGGAGGTGGAATAGGCAGCCTCAAGTGCTAGGAATCATAGAGGAGGGAAGATATAAAATAAGACCACTTATAGTAATTTAGACAAGTAGTAATATGGATCTTAGCTGGTCTGGCAATAGGAATGTATATTCGAAAGTAGACAGTAGAAAATTTGAATGATAGAATCCATAAGGCTTTAAATTTAGCTGGATGTTGGTGTGGAGGAAATGAAGTGGACTTGGAGGGACCAGTTATTTAAATGGAGGAAAGAAGAGTAAGGAAATAAGGAAGAAAAACTAAAAATGAACCTGAAATGTTGAGCCTGGGGAATACGTTATGTCATTAAGGGAATAAGCAGAGTCAGTAGGATGAGAAGGTTGGGTAGAAAGATTGTAATACTCAGCAAGGGATTGCAAAATCTGAACTGGGATTTGAGAGAGACAGTGGGGTTTTAAGTGTCTGTTTTGAAGTCATCGGCAGAGAGGTAACAATTCATGAGACTTCTTTTCCCGTGGGCGAGAAAATAAAAATAGAAAGAGGGGATGAGAACATTATCTCATTGACTATGCCCAATATTAGACTGCGTGAAATTCAGGTGACCAGTATTCCACAGCTGCATTTTTTTAGTCCCCCTTTTGAAAATTGTGCCAATTCTGATGCAAATTCTCTGCACACAAATACCAAGGATTATACACCTTAGGCTGGTGATTATAAGATCATACTTTGGTGAAAACCTAATTGAAATCTGTTTGTTTCCAATGAAAATCCAAACTGAATCAATAAACATTAAATTTCAGATCAGATGTCACACTGATAAATAATAATGAAAAAAAGACCCATAATAGGGCATATTAGTTTAAATTTTATAGTAGCAGGAATGAGGATATGATTTGAATAACTTCCCAGAAATTAGAAGGCACATTCAAAGGCTTGGGGATATGGATAGCATGAGACTTATCAATAGTGACTTTGGAAGCTGGGAAATAGTTGCAGAAATGCCTCAGATCTCCCTGGGTAAATGATTTTCAATCTAGAATTCTATAGCCAGCCTAACTGTCAATAAAGTATCAAGGCAAATAAGAGATATTTTCAAACATGGAAGGCTTCAAAAATTTAAGGAAGCTTCTGGAGATTGTGTTCCACCAAAATAAGGAAATAACTCAAAATGGAAGAAATCATGAGGTTCCAGGGAAAAGGGATCCATATGGGAGAGAGGTAAAAGGAAGTTTGAGAAAGTTGTTCCCTAAGCCAGAGAGTAGCAAGACCCCAGAAGAGGTGGGAGAGCTGTAGGAGAGATGTCTCTAGAAAAAAAAAAAATCTGAAAGTTTCATTTATAATTTTATTTAAGAGTCATTTTTCAGAAAGAGTTGGAAGATTTGACCATAATCTTAAGGAAAACTAAGTAAATGCCACTATTAGAAATTATAACAAAAAAAACTTTTTTTTTCAATAAAGTAAATATAAACAGAAAACACTTTTTCTAAAAAGGGAAGAATATTGACGTTGCCATATTAATGGAATTTCTGAATATAGCTTTACTAAAAATTGACATTACAATATTGAAAGTTTGGTTGAAGGAAAAGAATGGACATAAGAAAGCTAAAACTACCATAAACAGGAATTTAATGGCAATATATAAAAATATTATTTTTTCAAGTAGCGTATACATATTATTTAGAAGTGGGGGGAGAAATAAAAAATAAATGACTAAATATATTATTATCAGGGCTAGATCATGGGAGACGAGAATGAAAGAGGAGACAGATGGGTTTTTATATGCCTTTTAACATTATTTTTTGATCGGCATACACATATATTTGACTAATATAATTAAATTTTAAAAGTAATATTGTTATACAATAATATTTTCTTTTAAGTTATTGTACTAGTAACTGTTTACTCTGTAAGTTAATTTGTGGTGATCTTAACTTGAGGAGCCATTTGTTCTTGTCATATTTGTCTTGCTGTTTAGAGGGAATAGTATGTTGTATTAAGATGTATTAAAAATCTATATTCATGTACTTGATTGAAATCAAATCCGTGTTCATTTGACACATAGGTGTTTTGATTTTGAATATTTCTTGAAATTTGAAAGTGTGAATATCTTGAAGAGAGTTAAGAAAATACTTCTCAAACTAGAATAAATCTTCTTCAGAATTATCCACTCAGCTGTTTCTGAGACAGTTTACTCTATCATGGCATTGTTCTTCTGGAAATGCTCTAGATATTTATGATGCTAACCTTATTTTGTAGATCAATATGGAAAATTATCTTAGCAGATATTTTGAGAATTTAAAAGGACTCATTCTTACGCAAAGTAAGAATTTAAAAGGACTCCTAGTTTTAAATTATGAATCTCACATATGAGGGATTATATACAGCATCCACTATTGAAAGCTAGCCAAATAAGAATAAACCTTTGATTTAAAAGCATGGATGTAGATGAAGATGTGACAGTGTAAAATTGCCACACTCCTACTCCACATCCTGTTCTGGCAAGAACATATATCTGATGATTTAATAGGCTTTATCTTTTTCTAATTTAGCTTTCCCTATATGATATCATCTGATTTATTATTGACATAGATAATGTGCTAAGACCTCATGAACAGAATGATCTCCAACATGATAATTTGATTTTTTTTTCCTTTCTGGGTGGCCTTGCATTTGCAAGAAGAAAATGGTTAGAATTAGATTTTTCACTTAGAAAAGTACAATAATAATGTACTATACACCGGTAATTTCAAAGTAATGTTTTGTAGGAATTTTAGATTTGACAGTCTCTCTTTATATAATTTGTACTGTTTGAGCAGTTGGCTATGAAGATTAAATGTTATAAATAGAGAATAACTAGTATTTTTGTGTAGGAGGAGGTGAGTTATGTTTATAGCCAAAATCTTTTCATATGATCGCAAGCCTCAGAAAGCTGTTCAGAAGTCAGTTGGGACCAATTTAAGATGAGTTAATTTTCCTAGGAGTCTCTGAGTGGCACAAATGGTTAAGTGATCCGCTACTAGCCTAAAGGTTGATGGTTTGAACTCACCCAGAAGTGCCTAGGAAGACAGACCTGGTAATCTGCTTTGAAAGGTCAAAACATTGAAACCCTATGGAGCAATTCTACTCTGCACACTTAGGGTTATCATGAGTCAGAATCAACTTGATGGCAACTAACAACAACAATTTTCCTAAGGTTGAATACAAGGAAGAATCCATGCCTCTCCTTGGAGCATAGGCTGGAGAAGAAATACAAGTCTACAGAGAGCCAAAGGAACTCAGTTACTCACAACATTAGGGACTAATTTTCATTTTGAAATGAAGCGAGTTGATCCCTTTGCTCGATTTGTGACCCAAACTAAGAACAGATTTTTTATTGGGAATGGTTTGGTAGCTGTAATCATTAAAGTTATGTGTCAGCTTGACTAGGTCATGAGTCCCAGTATTGTGTGGTTGTCCTCTATTTTGTGAACTGATGTAATTATTCTCCATTTTGTGATATTATGTAGTTATGTTCCATTTTATGTGTTGTAAATCCTAACCTGTATATGTTAATGAGGCAGGTCCAGTGTGGGGTGTGTCTTGAGTCACGGCCTTACAAGAGAGTATGACTCAAATCACACCCTTAAGTCACACTCTTACTCAAGTCACACACTTATTTAAGTCACACTCTTACTCTGATGTAAGGGGAGTTTCCTATGGGGTTTAGCCTGCATCCAATATTTATATGGATGCTCTGGCAAGGCTCTCCCTTGCTCTGGATCCTGCATCTGGCTCATCATCATCTGACCTCTGGTTCTTGGTGCTTGAGCCTATTGTCTAACCTGCCCATTCTGGGATCCGCCAACTTCTGAAGCTCTGTGAGCCAGCTGCCTGCCATCTGACCTGCTGATATTGGGATTTGGCAGCTTCCACAACCTCATGAGCCAACAGCCTACCGTCCAACCCACCAATTGTGGGTTTGTCAGCTCCTGCAACCACGTGAGTCAGGAAAAGCCTCCAGCCTGACAACTGACCCATGGATTTGGGACTTACAAGCCTCCACAACTGTGAGAGCCATTTCGTTGAGATAAATCTCTCTATTTATATACCTTCACTGGTTTTACTTCTCTAGAGAAGCCAGCCTAAGACATTTGTTACTGTGGTTTTAGAGAAACAAAATTGTGTGGATGAGTTTTCTAAATTTGTTCTGAAGACTGGCTAGTCTTAGAGGCGCAGATGACTCTGCCTCCGGTAGTAAATAGGGCACTGCTAATCCATGGCGTGAGGTGGCAATATAAATAACCAAATATCACCACCATTAGATCAAATATTTGTGAGAAACAAGGCTCCAAGTGATTGATTGGGTACTTTTCTACAATTTTGTCAGTATGAGAAGTATAAAGAAGCTGGTTGATGATCCCACTTTCGCTAGACAAAGTGGTGAAAGAAAGAGATGAGCTCAGGACTTCAGAGTCAAAGCTCCAGTGCTGCATAAAAGACCTGAAAGTTGCTGCTTGTGCCCTGAAAGAAAGCCTTATTTTTTATAGTAACAGAGCTGATATTGCTGAAAACCAAACCCAGAGTCTTATCATAGGAGTGGCTGAATTACAACACCAATTGAATTCCCAACCTCAGATGGTATCTGAGGTTAAAGTGAGGGCATTGATTGGGAAGAAATGGGATCCTGAGGGTTGGGATGGGGACATTTGGGCAGGCAATCAGGAAGATGGCAATATTGGGCCCTTAAACACCATTGAAGCACCCCTGCCAGCAGCATCACCCCTCCCATCTGAAGAGATTACTCCATGTTTGTCTGCTAAGGAACCCTCCCCAGGAAAACCATTATCCCTTGCATCCCATTTGATGTGATTCACCTAGCTGTGCCTGAAGAGTCTTTGAGACAGCACCTGGGACATTACCTGGAGCATCGCCTAAGGCAGATGCTTGATGAGACATTGCTGAATATTCCCAGGATCCACCCCCACTGCCGATTTTTGCTTCTAGACCTATAAGTAGACTTAAGTCCCAGTGAGTCCCAAAAGGTGACCCAGGAGGACGTATGCTACACTCCAAAAAAACTGCTTGACTTTTCTAATATATACAAACAGAAACCTTGGGAGTATGTGTGGGAATGGCTATTAAGGGTGTGGGGTAATGGTGCAAGGAGCATAAAGTTGGATCAGTCTGAGTTTATTGATATGGGCCCACTAAACACAGATTCTTCATTCAGCATTTCAGCTCTAGAAGGTAGAAAAGAATCTACTAGTTTATTTGATTGGTTCACTGAAGCATAAATTAAGCAGCTGCCTACACTAAATCAAGTTGAAGTTCCAGACCAGCCTTGGTATACTACAGAAGAAGGTATCCAAAGGCTTAGGGAAATTGGCATGTTAGGGTGGATTTATCAGGTTGGACCCACAGACCTACCCATGGAATACCCACAGGACACGTGTTTTACCTTGATGGTGAGGAACAAATTTGTGAAGACAGCCCCAGCATCCTTGAAGACTGCTGTGATTGCTATTTTACGTAAGTCAGATTTGACAGTGGGAGCTGCCTTAACTGAATTAAGACACCTAACTACAATGGGGCTGATTGGAACCCATGGTGGTAGGGGCCAGGTGGTGGCACTTAATTGACAAAGACGAGATGGGCATGATTACTGTAATAGACAGCAGAGTTAAAGCAGTAATCAGAATAGTCTGACATGTTGGACTTATGGTGTTGACTACCTTGTCATAGTGTTCCTAGGAGTGAAATAGATAGGAAATCTACTAAATGTTTACTCGATCTGTACAAGCAGAAGAATTCTAGGTCAAGTGAACAGCAGTCTAACTCAAACCACCAGAACAGAGAGTCATACCTCCTCAATCAATTCCAGATTTTATCCAGTCCACAGATCTACAACCCCTTGAATGAAGAGGAGGCCAAGTCCCCTTGAGAAAGAACCCTACTTCACTGTCAAAAATTAATACTGTTAATCTTTCTCCCAGCCTTCCCCAAAGGGATCTATGACCTTTTATGGAAGTGCCTGTTCATTGGGAAAAAAGAAATAATCAGACTTTTGGGGGTTTACTGGAAACTGGCTCTGAACTGACACTAATTCCAGGAGACTCAAAATGTCACTGTGGCCTTCCAGTCAGAGTGGGGGCATATGGAAGTCAGGTTATTAATGGGGTCATAGCTCAGGTCCATCTCACAGTGGGTCCTGTGGGTCCCCAAACCCATCCTGTAGTGATGGGAAATCAGTTCCAGAATACATAATTGGAATAGACATACTCAGCAACTGGCAGGACCCCCACATTGGATCCCTGACAAGTGGAGTAAGGGCTGTTATGGTAGGAAAAGCCAAGTGGAAGCCATTAGAACTGCCCCTACCCAGGAAAATAGTAAACCAAAAGCAATACCACATTCCTGGAGGGACTGCAGAGATTACTGCCACCATCAAGGATGTGAACGATGCAGGGGTGGTTATTCCCATCACATACCCACTCAACTTGCCTATTTGGCCTATGCAAAAAACAGATGAATCTTGAAGAATGACAGTGTATTACTGTAAACTTAACCAGGTGGTGACTCCAATTGCAGTTGCTGTTCCAGTTTTGGTTTCTTTGCTTGAGCAAATTAATACATTTCCTGAAACCTGGTATGTAGCAATTGATCTGGCTAATGCCTTTTTCTCCATACCTGTTTTGAAGGACCACCAGACACAGTTTGACTTCAGCTTCCAAGGCCAGCAATACACCGTCAGTGTCCTCCCTCTGGGGTGTATCAACTCTCTAGCCCTAATTTAGTCCACAGCAACATTGATCACCTTTCCCTTCCACAAGACATCACACTAGTCCATTACATTGATGACATTATGCTGACTGGACCTCATAAGGAAGAAGAATCAGTGGCTCTAGACTTATTGGTAAGACATTTGTGTGCTAGAGGGTGGAAAATTAATCTGACAAAAAATTCAGGCACCTTCCACTTCAGTGAAATTTCTAGGAGTCCGGTGGTGCAGGGCATGTCAAGCTATTCCTTCTGAAGTGAAGAATAAGTAGTTACATCTTGTACTTCCTACAGCTAAAAGGAGGCAAAATGCCTACTGTGCCTCTTTGGATTTTGGAGGCAACCTATCCCTCACTTGGGTGTGCTACTCCAGCCTATTTATCAAGTAACTCAACAATCTGCTAGTGTTGAGTGGGACCCAGAACAAGAAAAGGCTCTATAACAAGTTCAGGCTGCCGTGCAAGCCACTCTGCCATTTGGACAATATGATCCAGCTGATCCAATGGTGCTTGAAATGTCAGTGGCAGATAGAGATGTTGTTTGGAGTCTCTAGCAGGACACTGTTGGGGAATCACAGCCCAGACACATTTTGGAGCAAAACCCTACTATCCACTGCAGATAACTAGTCTCCTTTTGAGAAACAGCTTTTGGCTTATTACTAGGCCTTAGTAGAGACTAAACACTTAACCATTGGCCACCTAGTCACCAAGTGGCCTGAGCTGCCCATCATGAACTGGGTGTTGTCTGACAGAGTCATAAATTCGGACATGCACAGCAGCACTCCATCATTAAATGGAATTAGTATATATGAGATCGGGTTCAAGCAGGACATGAAAGCACAAGTAAGTTTCAAGAGGAAGTGCCCTAAATGCCCATGGTCTCCACTCTTGTCCACATTACCTTCCCTCTCCCAGTCAGCACGTCTGGCCTCATGGGGAGTGTCTTATGATCAGTTGACTGAGGAAGAGAAAATTCGTGCATAGTTTAAAGATGGTTCTGCACGATGTGCAAGCACCACTCAAAAGTGAACAGTGGCAGCACTACAGCCCCTTTCTGAGACCTCCTTGCAGAACAGTGGTGAAGAGAAATTCTCCCAATGGGCAGAACTTTGAGCAGTACACCTCGTTATTCACTTTGCTTGGAAAGAGAAATGGCCAAGTGTAAAATTGTATACTGATTCATGGGCTGTGGCCAATGGTTTGGTTGGATGGTCAGGGACTTGGAAGGAACATGATTAGAAAATTGGTAGCAAGAAAATATGGGGAAGAGGCATGTGGACAGATCTCTCTGAATGGGCCAAAGAAGTGAAGATATTTTTGTCCCATGTGAATGCTCACCAAAGAGTGACCTCAGCAGAGGAGGATTGTAACAGTCAAGTGAATAGGATGACCTGTTTTGTGGAAACCAGGCATCCTCTTTCCACAGCCACTCCCGTCATTGCCCAGTGGGCTCATGAACAATGTGGCCATGGTGGCAGGGATGGAGGTCATGCATGGACTCAGCATCGTGGGTTTCCACTCCCCAAGGCCAATGTGGCTACAGCTACTGCTGAATGCCCAATCTGCTAGCAGCAGAGACCAACACTGAGTCTCTGATATGGGGTGATCAGCCAGCAACCTGGTGGTAGGTTGATTACATTGGACTGCTTCCATCATGGAAGGGAAGCATTTTGTTCTTACTGAGATAGACACTTATTCTGGATATGCACTTAACACTCCCAGCACGTAGTGCTTCTGCCCAAACTACCATCTGTGGACACACAGAATGCCTTAACTACCGTCATGGTATCTCTCACAGCATCGCCTTGGATCAAGGGACTCACTTCACAACCAATGAAGTGCGACAATGGCCCCAAACTTATGGAATTCTTAGTTCCAAAGGGAGGAATGCTGCCACCTGGAGACACATCACTGATTCCATTGAACTGGAAGTTAAGAATGCTACGTGGCCACCTTGGCCTCGTTATGCATCTGGATCAACAGGCAAAGAATGGAGTTACCATACTGGCTGGTGTAATTGATCCTGATTCCCAAGAGGAAATCAGACTGATACTACATGATGGAGGTAAAGAAGAGTATGTCTGGAATGCAGGAGATTCCTTAGTACTCTTAGTTGTCTCAATACTTAGTCGTCTCTTAGTACTATCATGCCCTGTGATTAAAGTCAATGGAAAACTACAGCAACCTAATTCTGACATGACTACTAATGACCCAGACCCTTCAGGAATGAAGGTTTGGGTTACCCCACCAGGCAAAGAATCATGACCAGCCAAGGTGCTTGCTGAGGAGGGCAAAGTGAATACAGAATGGGAGGTGGAAGAATGCTCCTACCTGCAGACACAACACTGATGCTATTGAACTGGAAGTTACGAATGCCTCCCAGTCACTTTGGGGTCTTCATACCCCTGGATCAACAGGCAAAGAAGGGAATTACCATATTGGCTGGTGTGATTGATCCTGATTACCATGGGGAAATCAGATTGATGTTACATAATGGGGGTAAAGAAGAGTATGTCTGGAATACAGGAGATCCCTTAGGGCATCTCTTAGTTCTGCGATGCCCTGTGATTAAAGTCAATGGAAAACTACAGCAACCCAATTCTGACGTGACTACAGATGGTCCAGACACTTCAGAACTGAAGGTTTGGTTCATCCCACCAGGCAGAGAACAACGACCAGCTGAGGTGCTTGCTGAGGGTAAAGGGAATACAGAATGGGTGGTGTAAGAAGGTATTTTTAAGTACTAGTAACAACCAGTTGTAGAAACAAGGACTGTAATTTTTATGAGTATTTCTTCCTCATTTTAGTATACATATATGTGTGTATCAATTTTTTTTCTTCCCTCTCTTATAAAATATAAGATGTAAATGGGCCATTAGAGAAATGCAAATTAAAACCACAATGAGATACCATCTCACTCCGGCATTACTGGCACGAATCAAAAACACTGGAAGTAACAAATGTTGGAGGGGCTGTGGGGAGATCGGAACACTTATGCACTGCTGGTGGGAATGCAAAATGATACAACCATTTTGGAAAATGATATGGCGCTTCCTCAGAAAGCTAGAAATACCATTTGATCCAGCAATTCCACTCCTAGGAATATATCCTAGAGAAATAAGAGTCGTCACTCGAATAGACATATGCACACCTATGTTCATGGCAGCATTGTTCACAATAGCAAAACGATGGAAACAACCTAGATGCCCATCAACAGATGAATGGATAAACAAGCTAGTGCATTTTTTGATTGTACACGTGCTAGTTGTATCATGGTAATTGAAAGTATGATTTTATAATTGTCTTTATTTAGAGATTATGTATGGTTTTAGGAGATATGTACAGGTGCCAAGCTGACAAGGGATGGATTGTGATGGTTAATACTATGTGTCAACTTGGCTGCGCCATGATTCGAAGTATTGTGTGGGTGTCCTCCATTTTGTGATCTGATGTAATTATCCTCTATTTTGTGATATTATGTAATTATTCTCCATTGTATGTGTTGTAAATCCTAATCTGTATATGTTAATGAGGCAGGGTTAGTGTAGAGTGTGTCTTGAGTCACAGCCTTACAAGAGGGTATGACTCAAGTCACACCTTTACTCAAGTCACATCCTTACTCTGAAGTAGGGGGAGTTTCTTTGCGGGTATTTCCTGCATCTAATATATGTCCGGTTACTCTGGCAAGGCTCTCCCTTGCTCTGGATCCTGTATCTGGCTTGTCATTATCTGACCTCTGGTTCTTGGTACTTGAGCTTGTCGTCTGACCTGCTGATACTGGAATTTGCCAGCTTCTGCACCTCTGTGAGCCAGATGCCTGCCATCTGGCCCACTGATTTTGACGTTTGCCAGCTTCCACAGCCCCATGAGCCAATAGCCTACTGTCTGACCTGCGGATTGTGGGTTTGTCAGCTCCTGTAACCACGTGAATTAGGAGAAGCCTCCAGCCTGACCCCTGACCCATGGATTCGGGACTTGCCAGCCTCCGCAACTGCATGAGAGATTTTCTTGAGATAAATCTCTATATATGTGTTTGCTTCCCTAGTTTTGCTTCTCTAGAGAACCCAGCCTAAGACAGTAGCCAAAGCACTTCTGGAAACTTTTGAAAGAAGCCTTGAAGGAATGCCACAGAGGAGATCCTTAGGATATTACCAGTCAGCATGAAAGCCCTGGAAATTCAGAGATCAGAGGAGAAAAGCTGAATTTATCAGGAAGACTGAAGTAGAATGGAGATGGAAGGGTTTAAAGACAAAACTTCTTGACTTAGACAACTTTGCAGAGAAGAGACTGGAGATATGATTGTATTCTAAAACCTCAGAAAGTCCTGCTGATACAACTCCTATTCCCTTGAGGGGGAGAAAAAGGGATGGGGAGGTGGTTTGGGGCAAGAATTTGTACTGAATATCCTCAAATGGCAGGGAGAGGTAACCGGATTTTGATCTAGAGCCTGTTTTGGTTGTAATGAGGAATTGTAGGACTCATTGGAAATTGACTTTCTCCAAAGCTGATTTATTTTTACCCTATGAATTTCTGCCTTTAATAACTTTGTTTTTCTTGTATTAAAAACCTTCCAGTTAAGCATTCTTCTTTAAAGAATGCGGAAAGCCATTTTTTAGCTATTTAGTCTTCTCGTGAGAGAAACTGACAACTCCACCCAGTTCAGGATCCCTGGCAATAAATGCAGGATTTCAAGGGTATGGGATCTTGTTCATTTAACAGTCAAACACTGAGGAAGTCTGTGTTACTTAATCCTAAATTTATTAGATTCAATATGACTAACCACTCCCTTCCTTTCTGGGGTGAAGAGGAAGAATGTAGATCATCAGGTCAAATGTTCCTTGGGGCTGAATTAACAATTGTATTAAGAGACACTAAAAGTGATGTACAAAGAATTCTTTTCAGAGCAAACGTTGATTTCAAATAGGAACCAGGATTATCCGGTCCTTAGCCTTCCCCTAACGTGGAGGGACATCTGGCTGTGGGTGAGGAGATTCATTGTTGCTAGGTTCCTCCACTGAGAGCAAACTGGTTATGCAAAGCCCACTTAACCATTCTGGACCTCACTGAATTAGTAACATATGAATCAGCCAGGATTGTTGATAAGATCCCTTTTAGCTTTGTTTTATGCTACATTTTTAGCTTTATTTTATACTACATTTTTTGTTCTCTATCCCAAGGGTTAGAGACTACCTGCTGCTAGAAACCAGAGCAGCTGTCAGGAGTAGATAGGCTGATGACAATTGTTATTTTATATAACAAAATGTTGTAACAAAATGAAACACAAGATTCTAATGTCATTTAACTATAGCATTGGAAGGATCTTAGGGACCAGTTGGTTTCTCGATCACACTTAGAGATGAGAAAAACTGAGACAGCAATATTTGACTTACCAAAGAATGTACATATAAGATATTCTTTCCATTTTACTACTGTTCTGTTGTAGTTAGGTGCCATCAAGTCGATTCTGACTCATAGTACAACAGAACGAAACACTACCCAGTCCTGAGCCATCCTCACAATTGTTGCTATGTTTGAGCCTATTGTTGCAGCCACCGTGTCAATCCATCTCATTGAAGGTCTTCCTTTCTTTCGCTGACTCTCTACTTCACCTAGCATGATGTCCTTCTCCAGGGATTAGTCCCTCCTGATAACATGTCCAAACTAATGTGAGACCAAGCTGCCATCTTCACTTCTAAGGAGCATTCTGGCTGTACAACTTACAAGACAGATTTGTTCGCTCTTCTGGTAGTCCATGGTATATTCAGTATTCTCTGCGAATACATCCTTTGCCAAAGGCATCAATTTTTCTTCAGTCTTCCTTATTCATTGTTCAGCTTTCACATAAATATGAGGTGATTTATAATACTATGGCTTGAGTCAGGCACACCTTAGTCCTCAAGGTGACATCTTTGCTTTTCAACACTTTAACGAGGTCTTTTGCAGCAAATTTGCCCAATGTAACATGTCATTTGATTTCTTGACTGCTGCTTCCATAGGCATTGATTGTTTATCCAAGTAAAATGAAATCCTTGACAACTTCAATCTTTTCTCTGTTTATCATGATGTTGTTTATTGGTCCAGCTGTGAAGATTTCTGTTTTTGTTATGTTGAGGTGTAATCCATACTGAAGGCTTTGATCATCAGTAGGTGCTTCAAGCCCTCTTCACTTTTAGCAAGCAAGGTTGTGTCATCTGCATATCGCAGGTTGTTAATGAGTCTTCCTTCAATCCTGATGTCACATTCTTCTTCATATAGTCCAGCTTCTCAGATTATTTGCTCAGCATACAGATTGAATAAGTATGGTGAAACCATACAACACTGACACACAGCTTTCCTGATTTTAAACCATGCAGTATACTCTTGTTCTGTTCAAATGATGGCCTCTTGGCCTATGTACAGGTTCCTCTCGAGCACAGTTAAGTGTTCTGGAATTCCCATTCATCACAATGTTATCCATAATTTTACTACTAGAGATAGTTAAATGTCTATTATTTTAAGTACTATTGTCCTTTGTCACAGATGTGTCGCTAAAGTATATTTTCATTTTTTTGTTGTGGATGAACATTTCCTTTCTACTAGGCTATAAAATCCACAGGACAGGAATGCATCTAAATTGCTATCAGTGTATTTCCAGCACTGCTGAGTGTCTGGTGCTGTTAGGTAAGTCAGTCATTTGCCTTCAAAAGTGAGGTTTTCTGAGGTTAGTGATTCACTTTATTATGCTAGAAATGAGAAATTATTCTAAATATAATTATTAATTATATGTAAAAAATATATAACTTTTACTTGTGACTTTTGGTAAGATATTCTGAGATACTAATGAAGACTGTAAACATACAAAAAAATGCACACATACATATAAACATGAAATTTTCATGTTGTTTATTGTGATTTTGATCTTTGAAACCATCGCATTCCTATAGTGGTTCATTGATCATGGATTAAGAACACCTTCTCGGTGTCATCCTTCCATCAAAATCCATCATGGGTGAGACAGTGCACAATACTGGGGAAACCAGCACAACTTGTACAAGGAAAGGTCATGGAAGCTCCATAGACACTTCCAAACTCCCTGAGGGACTAAATTGCTGGGTGGAGGGCTGTGGGGACCATGGTCTTGGGGA
>NW_004444021.1:6121933-6199094 GCF_000243295.1 Trichechus manatus latirostris | reverse complement strand
AGCTACCAAGGCCTCCACCAGACTGAGTCCAGTACAGCTAGATGGTTCCCGGCTACCACCACTGACTGCTCTGACCAGGATCACAACAGAGGGTTCTGGACAGAATTGGAGAACGATGTAGAACAAAATTCAAACACACACAAAAAAAGACCAGATTTACTGGCCTGAAAGAGACTGGAGAAACCCCAAGAGTATGGCCCCCAGACACCCTTTTAGCTCAGTGATGAAGTCACTCCTAAGGTTCACCGTTCAGCCGGGGATTGGACAGTCCCATAAAACAAAACGGGACTAATGAGGCACAGCATGAGGCACAGCAGTCCAGGGACAAGGACTAAAAGGCAGAAGGGGACAGGAAAGCTGGTAATAGGGAACCCAAGGTTGAGTAAGGACAGTGTTGACATGTAGTGGGGTTGTTAACCATTGTCATAGGGCAACATGTGTACTAACTGTTTAATGAGAAACTATTTTGTTCTGTAAACCTTCATCTAAAGTGAGAATAGCAGCACAACTAGAAGAGCGTAGTCGATGTCACTGAACTGTGCATGTAGAAATTTTTGAAATGGTGTATCTTTGGCTATGTATATGTTCACCAAAAAAAAAAAGGTCAAGAAGGGAGAGGGTTGACATGTCATGGAGTTGTTAACCAATATCATAAAACAATATGTGTACTACTGTTTAATGAGAAACTATTTGTTCTGTAAACCTTCACCTGAAGTACAATAAAAAAAAGAAATAAAACTACATGGGTAGTTTACATATTTGAACAATTGGAGTAAATGGGTAATCATATTTTTGCTTCACTTATTTCAGAAATAATTAGGTTATGCATTTTCTAAGCATTTACAGCTAGAACAAGAGTGAGAATTTGAGGGGATGGGTGATTGAGGAAGATTACAAACTGGGGCCAAGGAGATAGGTGAGAATGAATTGGTAAAAGGAACAGTTAGAAGGGGTGAGTACGGTGGATTAGGTCAAAGGTTTAAGTGCATAGAACAAAGAAGGCATTTAGAACATAGAGGTAAGTGCTGCTGACATCTGAGGAAGGGCGGGCTGGTAAACCAAGTACATGGCAGTCCTCCTGAATGCACTATTGGAGCAATACATTCCCCCTCCAGCCAAGTTAAAAACAAGGTTCCTGTCCAAAAGGCTTATAAACTAGACAATCTTAAAAATCACATGTCTGAGAATTTCCAACTTGGGAGAAAACAATTTTTAAAAGTTCTGAAATATAGTATAAAACCAAACAAACAAAACCGTTGCTGTCGAGCCGATTCCGACTCATAGGGACCCTATGGGACAGAGTAGAACTGCCTCATAGGGTTTCCAGGGAGCGGATGGTGGATTCCAATTACAACCTTTTGGTTGGCAGCTGAGCTCTTAACCACTGAACCACCAGGGCTCCATATATAACATACTGACAAAATATCAGTCTTCAAATTTTGTGAATTTACATTCTTCAGAACTAGCATCCATGTATGGTCCCTGAAGTCCTAGGGGTTTGGTAGCTTTAGGTGTTGGATACATGCTCAGAAGTTAACATTTTTATTTATTTTTTCTTTGTGGGTTCTGGTTGATGATCCCATGGAAATAAAAATGACTTTGCTTGGTTTGGCAGAAATGTAAGAAAGATAAACTGCATGGGGAAAGAGGCAACCTGTTCCAATCCTTGTCCTCAGATCTTTTCATAATATATGCGTCAGCCTGAGAAATTTTCACATGTAATGCCTAAGGCTAATTATGTAGTTTGGCTACAAAGAATTGGTGAGGATTGCTCTGAATCATTTTGATGCTAACACTATCACAAGACAACATTAAATCATTTGGAAATGATAATACCTCAGGTTAGCAACTATTTTTGCAGCTGTTTTTCCTTGTCAAATTTGTTTGAAACTAAACTCAATAGAATTGGTAATGTTGAAAGAAAAAAAGGCAAATGACTACATCAGCTTTGTATTTTTTTCCTCACTGTGTAAGTAATAGCAAAAAAAAAAAAAAAAAAAAAAACAGGCGCTTATCTTCTTCCTCTTATTGGCAGAGGTTCCTTAATTCAGGGACTCACAGTCTTTGAGAAACTTCTGGGTAGTCTCACTACTCCCACCTTTCCCCATTCTCGTCCATACTCACCATTGCAAACATGCTTGTCTTTCTAACAGTCAGTTATTGTCTTTGTCACTTTCCTGCATACAATGTTGTAGTGGCTTCCAGTCACCGATATTTAACTAAACTCCCCAACCTGCCATTTGAGACCCTGATTATCTGGATACTGCCTTTACTTCCAGCCTCATTTCTCACCACCCCTGCATATTCTCTACGTTCCAGCCATACTGAACTACTTCAATTCCACAAATATTTGTTAAGTGCTTATTTTGTGTCAGCCTCTGAGCTAGGTGCTGGGGATTCAAAGATAAGAAAGACATAGTTTTTGCCCTTAAGGAGCTCACACTCCAGAGAAACAGACATAGTAAAATGCAGTACGTAAGTATAGCATGTGATGATATATGCCCATGTACATTCTAGCACTCTTTCCACCTGAACTAAATTTTCCTCTGTTTCCTGTCAGCTTTCTATCTGTCCTTCAAGACTGTGCTCAAATATTAGCTTCTTTAAGAAGATGATGCACAATTAATTACTCGAATGATTTGTTAAGTTTTTGTGTATACTTTATTAGAACTTATTTCACATTTATTGTGATATATACATATATATGCTTATAAATATTTGTGGAATGAATCGCTTTTTAATATCATTCCAATATCATAAAAAACAGAGATATTCTAGTCTTCATAATTCTGGCTAGATAAAAGATGTGATAATGTTCTTCTTCAGTAGAATTTATTTGGAGTAAACTGAAGTTTATTCATAGTATTCAACGTAATAGTTAATATTTATTGAACTTTTCCTAACTACCAGGCATTGGCTTAGGAACTTTATACAAATTGCCTGCTTTAATTATCATGAGAATTATATGAGTTTGGAAATATTATGATTTTTTTATAGATTTTGTATAGAATTAAAAAAATATGTCATCATCATTATAATAGCTAATAGTTATGTAGAACTGCCTATGTGCCAGCCACTGCTCTAATGCTGGTTATATATTAACTCATTTAATCCTCATAACATGGCTTATGACATAGTTTCTATTATTATTTCCATTTTATAGATGAGAAAACTGAGACACAGAGATGTTGAGTGACTTTTCCTAGATCACACAGCCAGTGAGTTGTGAGGCTAGACTATAACCTAAGGGGTCTAGAGTTAAAGTCCACATTCTTACTCATTATGTTACACAGTGTTTCACTTTATAATTAACACTACAGTGCATGGTTCAAAATAATTAACTATTATCTATGGACACTTGAAATAATAAGGATTTATATTATATAAACTATTTTCCTCTAATTACTAGTTGGATCAAGATATACTCCTGGGAATTCCCTCGCATACTTTCCATCTTGCCCATTTCATTCTTACTTGTTAAGCAGGGGGAAATCCCATGGAAGATGCAGATTTGCCTGATTAAATGAGGGGTTGTGTAAAATGTATGCTTTTGTTAAAGTTTTAGATCATATCTTTTTTATACATTCTCTAGGTTCCATTTTTCTCTTCTTGGTTCCACTTTAGGATCAGGATCAGTGTGGAATGTTTATCGGCTATTGGCCCTGCAAAAACAGGCTTACTGCTTTTGGAGCTGGTGTAAGAAATATTATCACTGTGTCTCTGGTCTGAAAATGATTTAAGTTATATTTAGCGTAATAGAAAAATGATTAGTATAGAGTTCAGACTTCCATCCAGTGTACACAAAGTATGATCCCTAAATATCAGTAAGATGTTTATGGTTGTTAAAGACAAACTCACTTGAGAATTCAAACAGTGTGATATCTTTTTCAGCATACTGCCTCTAGTTTGTCAAAACTAAGACAAAGATCTAGCTTAGTGACGAAGGAAAATGACATTTAACCATTATAAATTAGATAAAGATTGAAAGGAGTGCTAAAAAATATGAAATAATAAACTTAACAGTTGATGGTTGGAATATATAGCCTTTAAATTAAAGACACTCAAACATCTATTTTATAGAGGTTGGAAATATGATTTTTTTTTTAAATCATGTATCAAATATCTTGAGATCTGTTTCTAAGATGCTCTCTTTTTCATTTTCTCCTAAATTAATAATGAATTACTTTAAAATAGTAAATTACTTTTAAAGTCCAATATACTGGAAGAAGCCTGGTGGCACAATGATTAAGCAAATGACTGCTAACAGAAAGGTCAGTAGTTCGAACCCACCAGCTGTTTCTCAGGAGAAAAGACCTCCTTCCGTAAAGATTATAGCCTAGGAAACCCTATGGGAGCAGTTCTACTCCGTCCTATAGAGTCAGTATGAGTTAGAATCGACTCAATGGCACACAACAACAACATATACTGGATTTAAATTATGTAAGTGATGAGTGATGTTATTACCTTATTGGTATTTAATGCTCCAGGATTGTAGAAAATGAGACGGCATAGTAAGTATTTGTGGTAAAATCTATTGAAGAGTTGTCTTCCTATACACTCAGAATTAAATTTAAATAAGACTGTCCATATCATAATTAAAATGAAGTAAAGAATTAGGATCTATAGACAAGTTTCAAAGAGAAGAAACTTGGAAATGGAAACAGGAAACTCAGGTTCTATGATCAGCTTTACCACCATCTACTTTTGGGATTTAGGGCATGTGGCTTCACCTCCCTGAGATTAAATATCTTCATTTATAAAATCGTGAATTTGTGTTGATTTTCAAGGTCCCTTCCAGTTTTAAAATTCTGATTCCATTGCTGGTTCAGAATCATATCTCTTTCAGAATCCATTTGCTTGGATTTATCTTCTTTGCTTACATCTTCTTCCTGAACATATGAAATAGGAACACTGTAATCCTCCAAGCACAGGTATCAATCTAAATTCTATCAAAAGTGAGAGGAGAAGAAAAACTCTGAGATTTATCACACACTTAGTCTGATGTTTACTTTTCATATATTGATTAATTTTGTCAGTTTGCAAATATTACTGTAGGTAGATACTGTAAATTGTAACTAAATTATAATAGGGTGGTAAAGTATTTTGCATTAAATGTTTTTGTATCTGCATGTTATATATTTGTTTCAAGAACATGTACTTTTTCATATGTAAAATAAATTGTCAGTGACATGCAAATGTAATGAATTGCATCTATTTCTAAATGAATATATGCTAAGAACTGTATATTATTCACTTATCTCTAAATTGGAACTTACATGCTGTATACATGTATTTAGAAAGTGAGACAATGTGTGTATTGGAGCAAGTAAATATTTACCTTATTAAATTGTTTTTTTCTTTCTTCCTTTTACTTTCCCATAGACTTGCTGCTTTCAAATAGCTGTATTCCCTTTTTGGGTTCAGCAGAAGGACTGGATTTCCAAACTCTGCTCTTAGATGAGGAGAGGGGCAGGCTGCTCCTGGGAGCCAAGGACCACATCTTCCTGCTCAGTCTGGTTGACTTAAACAAAAATTTTAAGAAGGTCAGTTTATTTATATATAGTTGACTAGATTCATTTATTTATATCTGTTCTCCTTTCCTTTTGTCTTGTTAAGTGGCTCAGTGTCAAATGGAGTAGGTTATTTACATGTCAGAAAATAACATATGCATTTTGAATTTTTATCAATTTAAGTCCATGTGCATGTTCTTTGTGAACAGTGAATGAGTATAATGCTAAATCCTTTGAAAATATGATAAAAGCCATCAAAAGTAAGAAATTTACACTACGGTATACATAGAAATGCAAATTTGGGGGTTGAAAATTTTTTAAGAATGAAATTTCTTATTAATACCAGTTATAAAATTAATGTTTTTAAAATTGTAATTAACAAATAAACACATTTTCAACTGATGTTGTGGCTATGGTAGCATTTTACAAGCACGCTGTTTTCTCCACACTCTCATTTTACATTTGGAAAGGTTTCTTGTATGGCCTCACCACACTCAAATAGTGAAGATTAATAATGATCCGACTATGGGCTCATTAAGAAAAACCTTACTACTAAAACAGAAATAGTAGTCCCTGGGTGGTGCAAATGATTAATGTGCTTGGCTGCTAACCAATATGTTGGCAGTTGGAGTCCACCCAGATGCACCTTAGAAGAAAGGCCTAGGGATTTACTTCTGAAGAAATACCAGCCAATGAAAACCTTACGGAGCACAGTTCTATCTTGACACACATGGGGTGGCCATGAGTGAGAATCAACTGGATGGCAACTGGAACTGGAAAAAAGAAATGCATACTAGTTATTCTAAACACAAAAGGCAATTGCTGTTGTAGCCTATATTTCAGACAGCACTGCCGTATTCAAAGTGTCACACTTTAGGCCTTATCAATTATTATTAGCAGGTACTTTAGCAAATACCAATGACTGTATAAGCAGAGATGGACACTGTGTTTTTTCCTTCAAGAATTTATTTTAAAAGTGTTCATACTCCCAGGAGAGCCTGTCAATGGCATCAAGGAATATCTTAATAGTTAGTGAACACCATAGCAGGGGATGAAAGTTTTTATGAAAGGGGCCAAAGAAAAATCTCAGTCTACTTTGCGGTTTTTCTTTAAGAGATACTACATTGCTATAAAAGTGTTTTTCCAAATATGTCTCATTTTTGTATAATAGCAAAAAGCGATTCATACTTTAAAGGGAATTTGTTCTTGTGCTGTTCTGTGCCTTCAGGGTTTGGAAGCAAAAGACCATTTATCTGAATTGAGTGTATTAGATCATTGCTTAAAATAAATTCTGATAACATATCTTCATCCTGTGACTATTTTAAGCAAATCTACTCTCTTTGGCCATGTTCCATGCTTGAAATGTGCTAATATTTAATAAAATAAATGTTTATGAAATATTGATTTCCCTTCTGGTGTTACTGAAATAGATGGTCATTTGAACACAGAAAATTAGAGTCTGTCTACTAGATATTTTCTGTGTAACTGATATTTCTTTAAATCTTTATGAAATGTATAATTCATAAGGGGGTTATGTATGTATGCAAAGGTAAGAGTTTATGTTTATGTAGTCACTCACCTTTCAAATTTATATAAACCATTCCAGTAATAAAAGGTACTCCACAGTAGCAAGTAAGTGTCAAGATGTAGTACTTGAGCCGTGTTTAGACCTACGTGGTTTGCATTGGCTCAGTGCCCTTCGGCAATGTTCCAAGCTCCTCTGTGGAGAAAACTACACTGGTTGGGACTCTGAGGGTCTGAAGGATGTCCTTTGTACCCTTTGGAGTTAAAGCAGTCTATAACACATAATTGAGTTATGGGTAGCCGATCAGGAATTCTGTCCCCTGGGGGAGAGAGTGGTATCTATAGAAAGTATTCAGTTGACGTAGCAATATTTAGTATATATGTTGTACTTGGAGTTTTTTTTTGTTTTTTTTTTTGTATAAACAAGGCTGTGCCAATTGCAAAATAGCCATTATCACTTCACATTTGCCACAGGCATTTAGTGAAATAGCCACTAAAGTAAAATAATTTACGAAACTAATTTGGTCATAAATATTTAATAAAACCTTTCTTATTAGCTTACTCTTCTTCAGACTAATTTTGAGCCTAATACAGTGAATGATTCAAGTATATATTCAATAAATATTTGACAGATAAATGACTGCACAGGAATGAAAGTAAAAACTAGACCTTTCAGAACATGTCCGTTATCTAGAAAGGAAAAATGAGATTTGTTAAAATCCTTTCTTAAAAACACAATTTAGATAAGAGAGAAAAGATTCTGGTCCTTTTTTGAAGGGAAGGACTCTTTGTATACAGACAAGATCGACTTAAAGGCAAATGTAAGTACATGTAACTGGATGTGACATCTCACAATTTAACTAGGCTTTTCCACAGTTGGACCAGAAGGCCTTACTTCAGTTAAGGAACATTCTGTGGACTCCCGTCTAGGACAGATATGCACATTGATTCAATATATTCTTCCCCTAAACTATTCCAATATGGAGCAATCAGAACCAGACAGAAGTGATCACATTTGAAAGGAAGGACAGAGATCTAGACTGTAGTTACCACTATCATCATTTGTGTTGTGGGTTGAGTTCCCCCGGAAACTGACCCTGAGATGGAAATCAGCTTGTAGGATATTTTAAGGAAGTACTCTTGGGGTCAGTACCTGTGGGAGGGAAGCTAAGGAAGCAGTATTAGGTAAAGAGAGAATTGAACTGAGACGCAACAAAAGCTTAGCTGGCAGGACAGGCTGATAAAGTAGAAAACATTTCAATATTTTCCTCTAGTACATGTGATAATACCATTATTCCACTGAGTTTATCTCATAAAAGATAATCTCCATTTTCTCCCTCATCTAATACATGTGCCAGGACCATCATAATTACCTTAAAAAAAAAAGTCTGATCACGTGTTACGATTCTTCCCTGTTTCGATACCATCTGAGAATCTTGATTTCCTAGGAGCTTGAATAAACGCCGTATCTCTTAGCATTGACTTCTGAGGTCCTTCCCAACGTATTTCCATCCTATGCTTCCAGTCTTACGGTTAGCCACTCTTCATTGTTCCCTCACCCATACTCTGCTCTCTGCTTCCTTTTCCCTCCCCTTACTTTACTGTCCTCTCTCTCCTCTCTTTGTTTCCTTGCTTGTCTCATTCCTCTTCATCCTTCCTCCAAGTCTTCTCCTCACCCTCAGGGGAATTAAGTATTTTTTGTGTTCTTAAAGTATTTTATGTATTTATCCCGGTGTCAGATACCTATCTGATAACATTATCATTATTCATTTGTGTAAATACACCCCAATCATCTAAATTATATACTCCTTGAATGAGGAACTATTTTTCATGCCCTTCTATTTCTTCTTAACGTATAGCACAATGTCTTATAGATAAAAGACACTAAGTAATATATTTGTTTAATTTTTAAAAAATATGTGACGATAGCTTTCAAAAATATGATTTTGTTTTTTTTCATATTTTCAGTTTGGAACCAATATATTACTCTATCAATTACCATGTTTTCAGTTTAGAATAAAAGACATCTAACCTGGACTGATAAAAAGCAAGGACATTTATTATGTCATATAATATGGATAATGTCCAGAGTTTGGGTGGCTATGGAAATGGTGATATCAGCTGCTTAATGGTGTTATTGAGGACCCTATTCTTTCTGTCTCTTCTGTCAGTCATTCCTGGTGTTGGCATTATCCTTAGGTTGGTAGCAAGATGGTCACAACAGTTTCATGGGTCAAATTCAGACAAGGAAATATTCAGGAGGAAAAAAAATCACTGATTATGTCTTTTTCTAAGGGGCAAGGAAAGCTTTCACAGAAGCTTCCCTTACACCTCATTGGCAAGAAATATGTCAATTAGAATTCCTAAACTCACAAGGTAGATGGGGTTACTGCGATTTGCTTACATCAATAAATTATCTAAGATGAAAGAGATGTTCAGAAATCAAGCACACTGACTGCTACAGATACAGAGAGGGAATAGAAAATAGGCTTTCTGTAAAAATATTTTTCTTCGGGAACTGATTTTTTTCTCATTAATACAGGTAACCTAAGGCAAATGTCAAAATTTTGTCAGCCAGTCAAAAAAAAAGAAAAGCTTTTATTGCCTGTTTGGAGAGAATTATAAAGATTAGCTGGTCTTACCAGGAAAGATTTATTTTTCTTTGAGGGGATAGCCTTGGAAGGCATTTATTGCCAGTAAAAAAAATCCTTGAAATAATTACTTTTTTTCACCCTGCGTGGTAAAAATTGAAAAATCTGCTAACCTTTACAAATACTTCTCTTGCTTATATAAGCATTCAGTTGCCTCTGTAAAAGTTCTCTCTGATTCTTTATTTAATCTAAGCTTTATGAAATCGATTCTGTTTCAGGTCTCTTCAATATTGCTGATACCCTATAAGTTTCTGTTTTCCAATATTGTAATTGTTGTTCGGGATGGGTGGCACAGTTGAGAGAGGGAAAGATTACAACATTGCTCAAGAAATTAAAGAACACATCATTATTCTGTACTTCTAATATTTAGTATTATTCACTGAATACTTAATGTACAGAGACCATATTTTCAAAGAATCAAGTAACTGAATGTGACTTAAGCATTGTTGAATGTATTTCAAAGCAGAATTATATCTAAAATACTGCTGCTTTTATTGGTTCAGTTTTGTCAGTGTTGGGGCTTGGAAACCAATTTGCATTAGAGAAGTAAAATTTAGAATACTTTTTCAGTGACTACACTTGGATGCTTTTTATTTTTTATTTTTTTGTCCTATTACTTTAGTAGCTCTGAAGATAAGTAGCCCGAAGCACCCTACTCCTCCAGCAAGGCTCCTGCCCAAAGGCAATCAGCTTTCTTGCTCTGTGGGCCGGAAAGCCCTGTTGGTCTCTCCAGTCACTGTTTCTCTGCCACTGCTTTTCACCTTCTTGCCAGCATTGTTATGACAGCTCTCTTTCTGTCTCCTGGGTCTAGGAGTGTCTCAGTGCAGGAATCCCAGGTCTAAAGATGTGCACCGCTCCTGGTTCTTCTTCCTTTATGATGATAAGATTTTCTCCTTCCCACGTCTGGGATGCCTCATTTTAAGCCTAGAGGGATGGCAAAACTAACCAATCCCTTCTTTAGGGTTCCATAGACCTTACTGGGTGGGAGTTAGAAGACCATGGCGAGAAAGGCCGCATAAAAGTGATCCATTGCACTGCAGTGACGCATTGGAAACCTATTCAGTGTAGATATCATAATAATGATAATAATGTACAATATGAGTTAAGGATTATGGATTCTAAGCAAATGATCCTAAAATACATAGCATTTGCCACTTTGATACAAGTAAACATTCTCTACCTCAGTCAGCCTGAAGTAGTCCTAACAATAATTCATATCAAGTCCAGAGCCCTCTCTATACAGACTTTCAGGAGTAATGTATACAAGCCAAAGCCTCTCTCTCCTTTCTCTCTCTTTTTTAATGGAGCCTTAGTTGACGGTAAAAAAAAAAATTCAATAATCTCTGTTTGGTTATGTTACTTGGTTGGGCTTCAGAGTTAAAGAATTGTTGGGATCATTCCATCTGAAAATGTTACTCCTTTTGGAATTAGTTCAAACCATGCATGGTGGAATGAGTCTCTAAACCAGGATGCAAGCAACAGGTCACAAAGGGAATGGTGTATTAAACTGAGTACTGCTTTTGTATCATATTGTTCAAGCATTTGTACCTTTTTTTTTAAAGTGAACTGCAGGGGTAGATGATAGACTAATTAATAAGCTTACTCTTAGACCACAATTATCATTTATTTTAACTACTAATCTAACAGTAGCTGTTTTACCAACTCATGTAATGTAATCATAAAGCAACTTTATTTTGCATCTCACATCTCTTTAGATATGCTGTATGGGGCTAGTTCCTCTCTTGGGCCTGTTTGATAACTCTATCAGGCCCCATGGCTTTCGAGGTCACTCTTAGGTAATACAGATAACTATAATACAGCAATAATTAAAAGCTTCAATCTAATGTTATGAAACTTCCAACTTCATTTAAAATTTAGGTCTCACTTCCTGACTACCCCCAAACATTCTTGGCCCTTCTGTGTGAGGAAGATGTTCAAAGGCTTCTTCTCTTGTCCCCACCTAGCGCTCTTCCTCCTCCTTACTAACTTTGTTGAACACAGTGCATGATCCCCCTAGAGTCAATCAGGAGAGGGAACAGAAGAGAGAAGAGGGTTCAGGAAAGTGTCCAGAGAAGAGACTGGCCTTGTCAGACGGACCTCGCTTATCAACTTTCTGGCCTTGTCATATGTTTCTTTCATAGACACCTTTGTGAATTTTTGTAATTTCCCCCTCTTTCTGGAGTTCTCTCACTTGCAGTTCACTGGATCAGGGTGACTGCATTTCTCCTCTGACTGGTATATCCTCATTCTTTATCCTTAGACAGATGGCAGTAGCTCCAGGTTTTTACTTCTGAGTCTTTTTACTCAGCCCGCTTGAACAGAACCTAAGGAGACCTCATGCCACCCCATTTTTGAGGATGGCTCCTGTCTAGCCCATGGGAAGCCATCATGTGTTCCTTCCTCAATGGATACTGGAAGTGCAGGCTGATTCCAATTTAGCCACCAACGTGTGCTCTGTTTTTTATTAAAGCTTCTCAGTCATTTTCTTACCCCACAGATAACCAGTCTATAATGTCCCACAAACTCTATGTTCAGTAGCAACTTCTTAAGGTTCCATCAAGGCCTCTTTCCTGACACCTACTCTTCCCTTCTGGAGTTGTTAGACTCATGATACAGCCGTCTCAGGAGAAACATCCTGCTCAAGGGAAAGGAGAAAACTTTCTCATCTCCAGTTTCCAACTATTTTATTGCTAGGACATGGGTGAAATGGTCTAAAATAGATTCTTGCCCTACTTTGAAAAATTTTGCATCTTGAGCTAACACCCCATTTTAAATTTTGCTACAGTTAAAACTTCCATTTTAACATCTTGTTATATTATCAACGCTATAAAATGAGATCCCAAAAGAATGTTGCTTTACCTCGAACTATAAAGGGCAAACTCTTTGTGTATTATTCCTGACGTATGTACACTAAAATCAGGAATTAAGAAATGGAGAATGTTAATATTTTTATTAAAATTATTTATCTTTAAATATTATTAATATGAATCAAAACATTTTCTGTTTTACATCTTGTTTCCAGGTTTTTCAATACTATTTGTGATGGTTCCAGCAAAACTAGGTTATACCCTACAATGTAGGTAAAAGAATATGTAGGGCATGCATTGACACATATTTTAACAATCTGCAAAATTAGTGTTCAAATAGTTTATTTTCGTTTTGAGATAATGCTTAATTATCTTTATTCTTTTTTAATCAGTTGATTTAAAAATCATTTTTTCTTGAAATTGATAGGTATGAAAATTAAATGTGGTGTCAAAGAATTGAAATATTAGCTAAACAAAAGTGAAGATCCTCTGACTGGACTTCATCAAAACCTAGTAGCTCAACTTCTACTTAGAGTGTTGAAGATCAAAACCCAAAAAAACCAATCCCACTGTCATCAAGTCAATTCTGACCCATACCGACCCATAGGGTTTCCAAGGCTCTAAATCTGTATGGAAGCAGTCTGCTGCATCTTTCTCCAGCAGAGCCACTGGTGGTTTCAAACCTGTGCTGAAGACACTGTGTTGCTGACAAAAGCTGTATAATACTGACACACTTTATTTCTAACACAATTCAAATTTGTTTTAATGTAAAAATACATTTTACCTTTTAGAAAAAAAGTTAAAGTAAAAAAATACTAAACATGCTTCTGGAAAAAATAGGAAGCTTTCTTATGAATTTTACAACGAGAAAATGGTGTATCAAAGCAATACATAAATGTGATAGCCTACCTAAGATCACTCCATATTTTTATGGAATAGCCTGGGAAGTTTTATTTCACCTTCCTAAAATAAAATTTAGGTTCTCACATTTATTTAAGAAGTTTACTGTTTTCATTATTTAATCCAAAAAATAAAAATCAGCATTATTTCAGAGGAAACGCTGGATATTTGGACACTCTTAAGAGGTTTTTTTTTTTGGCAGAACATTATTAAGTCATTTGAAGTTTATAAATGTGACAGTTTTTTTTTATTCCACTTAACAATGGTAATGTAATTTTTATATCATTTTTATCCTTATTTAATATGAAAATTAGGTACAAAATTATTTTTAAAAATACTCAAATTACTTGAAATTCACCAAACTATGCCTCTATTTTTAAGCACTTATTTTATGAAAATAACAAAGTTAAACAATTTTGTAATTTAAAATGTAATGATTTTCTGTGGAATATTTAAACACCCTCTTAGCCTAACATGAAAAGGGCTTTGTTATTTCCCTTTCCTTGAGGAAGTCTAAAACAAGAGGGTTTTCATAGATGAGGATCCTGCACTTGCTTGCTTTATATTGAGTATAAGCAGACATGCTTTTATAAATCAGAATGACCTTCTGACTCCAGTTCTATTAATTCACTCTGTGGCTGAATAAGACATTCCCATCTAATTCTTTACTCTTTAGGTCTATTATTTAAGGAAAAAAGACTTCCAGAATAAATAACCTTCTCATTTTAAATCAAGTTATTCTTAAAACAAAATTGCCACCCTTTTTATTTTTAATTAATGCTTGAAATTAAGAAAATATAAACACTTGCAAACCATGTGGACTTCCCAATAAATTAACTTTCTGTGTAAGGCACCCTGCTTAGTTTCATGGTGATTAATCTGTTCCTATTGCCGGCCGAGTACATGCTGTCTAGTAGCCACAGAGGTAAAACAATTGACTTGTTCATGGATGTGCTGGCTCTCCAGCCCGGGTGCTGATGTGCAGTTTCCATCTGGTCACTGTAATGGACTGTCAGGATGTTGTCAGACTGCTCAAATTCCTGCCACAACTCTGACAAGAACTCCTTTTCTGCCTGCAATTTTAAGAGAAATTCTTCAGGTCACTTTTTGATAATTATCGTGTGCTAACTGTGTATATGGAAACCCTGGTGGTGTAGTGGTTAAGTGCTACGTCTGCTAACCAAAGGGTCGGCAGTTTGAATCCACCAGGTGCTCCTTAGAAACTCTATGGGGCAGTTCTGCTCTGTCCTATAGGGCTGCTGTGAGTCGGAATCCACTTGACGGCCACATTTTTTTTTTTTAACTGCTTATATAAAACTGTGCCAGGTGCTAAAGGGTGTAGGAAGAAGAAGCAGACAATGTCCCTTGACTCAAAGATTCTCTAATCTAGTCAATGGTCTCTAAACTAATGATTCATTGACTCCTTTAAGAATATAATGGAGGATAAGAGCTCCGAACCTGTTGCCTTTGAGTTGCTTCAGACTCATGGTGATCCCACATGTTTCAGAGTAGAACTCTGTTCCATGGGGTTATCAGTGGCTGTAATTTTAGGGACATAGATTGCCAGGCCTTTCTTCTATGTTGCCATGGGGTGGATTTGAATCACCAACCTTTTGGTTAATAGTCGAGTGCAAATGGTTCCACCCAGGAGCCTTATAAGAGCTCTCTATTCCTTTTGAAAATTTGAAATCCATCCACAAGCGTCATTGGACCCCAGGTTTAAAATTTCTGAATCTTCTGTGGATTTCTTAACATTTCTTTCAATTTTTATGATACATTAGAATTTCTCTTTTTCATTCTATACGGATTTATTGAGCTCCTACTATGTTCCTGTTACTCTTCTAGGTGCTGGGAATATATATATATAAGAGAACAAGACAGGCTAGGCCCCATGGTGCATCTAATTTATCAGGGGATTCATGGAGAAGAAAGGAACCAAATAAGAAAATACCACGTAGTATTAAGTGTTCTAAAGAAAATAAAACAAGGTGATGTTCCTGGGGAACTACTTTGGAGTGCTATCAGTGGTCTTTCTGGGGAGGAGATGTTAAAATTGACACCTTTCTGAGAAGGGACTATGCTAAGGAGGCCAGGTGTATTCCACCTAGGCCAAACTCATCCTGAGGATAATACTGAGTAGCATTAGCTGGCATATGATAAGAATTCAATAAATGTTAACCTTAAGTTTTGTTTAAAAGGGTATAAATTTGGTAGAGATTGTGATGTGTGTTTTAAGATGTGGCAACTGAGACTCATGGTTACCTAAGGTCACCAGCTAGTGAGTAGTGCATTAGGAACTCAAATGCAAATCTTCTCATTCCACTACATTTCATTGAGCTTTGCATTTAGGAGAAAGTCCCAAAGCAAATTTACTTACAAAGGAAGTTGGATGTGATGAGCACAGTCTATTAGAGGATAGAAATAATTGATATAAAAAAAACTAAAATGCAAAAGAGGCTTTGAGGTGGGTTCTGAAAAAGAAAAGGGGAGACAGTTCTTACCCAAGGCTTCTTGAAAAAAGCCACATGGGCAGATTAGAGAAAAGAGCACCTTAGACTTAGTGCCTAGAATGCCATCTTCTGCATTTAAGAATATTTTCTTGGAAAACTTGTAGCCCTGTATGCATATTTAAAAAAAAAAAATCCCCAAACTTGAGAATTTAAAACTTCCTGTCTGTAACAATTTCTATCCAGGCCCATTTCCAATTATGTAAGCCTTGCCTCTGGTGGTACTGTCCTTATTTTCAGTACTCTCTTCTTCCAGCTCAGATCTCCTACCTCACCCTATCCTTGGAACCTAGGGTTGCTAAGTCCTTGTATCATATGGCATTTTAGAGCCACACCTTTTCCAACTTCTTTACAACCATTCAAAACTTGGATCCTATTCTTTGATAGAGACAACCACTTGCATGTTTAGGGCTCTAAATTTTTGCCTTTAATTAGGTTTTATGAACAACTTGTAACTTCCTCTTGTGTAGCACTCAGTTCTTTTGGCATCTCTGAACTGGGCCAAAGAGTACTTGACTGACCTTGCACTTGTTAACACGAGTCAATTAAATTGCTTCTCCAAAGATGGAACAAAGAGCAGATATAATTAGAATTTCCTTTGGATGTTGGTTATATGGCTTATCATTATTTGAATGTTTCTGTAACTTGCCTAACATTAAATAATTAAAAATAAATTGCCTGACATTTTCACCTTACTAAATGATAACTGCTAATGAATTATAATAATTTATGAATGAAACAGTAACCTAACGGGACTTTGCAGTATTTCACTTGTGAATTCCTCCTGCCTACTTTTTTTTCAAAGTGAGTAAAAATGCTTTTTTTTTGGATTTTGGATAGAGACAAGCAAGTAAAATCAATATAAAGTAAATACATCACAGGTTATATTTTTGGACCTGGAGTCCCTATACTGACAAACTCCTAGACTGGGGAAGATTGATGTCAAGGGCCTTCCTCCAAAGCCGACAGAGAGAGAAAGCCTTCCCCTAGAGCTGGCACCCTGAATTTGGACTTCTCACCTCTTAGACTGTGAGAGAATAAATTTCTCTTCGTTAAAGCCATCCACTTGTGGTATTTCTGTTACAGCAACACTAGATAACTAAGTAACTTTTTAAGAGAGTAGTACAGCTACATCAACTTTCAGAAACAGTGGTATGTGCTTTATTTTTCTCTGCTTGATACAAATTCTAATATGGCAAAATACAGTGAATGCTAGGCAGTAAAGTGTAAGAAAATATATATGGCATTTTATGGCTGATAAATTTGGAAACAATGAGAATATGGAGAATCACACACTGCCACAACACTGTTCACATTATCTAGTGATTATCACAGCTCACTTTCTATAGATAGTATGGACAAAGTATTTTTAAGTGTGAGGTGATCTCACTGTGTACTGACTGGGCTTCTGAAATAATCTAAGGAGTTCAGGTAGTCTTCAGTTTTTGTGTAGACCATGCTGAAACTTATGATTCTATATGAAGTATTTGTTATTCTATAACCGAGTTAGCATCTCTAGCTCTCATTCTATATACTGTGTTGCTGTCTCTCTCTTTGTTGCTATTTTTCCACTCCATATGCAGCTATACACACACATGTATCAGACAATTTGATTAGAAAATATGGAAATGGTGAAATGCTATTTTATATATATATATATACCTATTGCTGTCGAGTTGATTCTGACTCATAGTAAGCCTATAGGACAGAGTAGAACTGCCCCATAGGGTTTCCAAGGAATGACTGCTGGATTCAAACTGCCAGCCTTTCGGTCAGCAGCCAAAATCTTAATCACTGCACCACCAGGTCTCCATATATATATATATGGCACTTTAAATGTGTCACTTCAAAAATTACTGAAAAAATGAAAATGTTACTTGAACACATTCCTACCAACATTATATAAATAAGAGTGTGGGTTTTTTTGTTCTTTTATTCATTTTTTTTCCTTTTATTTTTAATTAAGAGAAATTCTTTTTCTTTAAATTTTTTACCAACAAGAGGTCAAAAGGGATATTTTAAACAATAAACCCTTTATACAAATGACAAGGTGGGAAGTAAAAGAAAATCCCACCATAAATCATAATTAAAATGACATTTTTAAATAATGCACAAACGATAATTTTTTGTTTTCCTCCTAAGTAGATGTCGAGTGTCTGGAAGACAACAAGCTGTCTTCTAAGTTATTATTATTACAGGTAATACTATTTTTAATTCCTAAATTCTTGAGAGCATTATGTCAAAATAAGCCAAATATAATCTCAATAAATCATTATTTTGAAGGTTTGAATGTTACTTTAAAAGTAAAATTAATTTTGTGAAATTAGCTTAAAATCTCTGTTCATTAATAATAACGCTCCAAGGATAATTTCTATTTTTGTCAGGTTCTAGATACTATGGTATTGAAGGTGAATGATGAAAAGTGAGATAACAACTGAGGGAAATGAATATGTTTTATAAACAGAGATTGGAAGATTTATAAAAATTGCTGTCTGGAGTCCAGCAAATTTTCAGTGCATGTATATCTCTGTATAACATTTGCCCACTAATCTAAAATAAAACTCTCAGAAGCTTGTAATTACTTTTATTGCTTCATCAAATAGTATGATATAATTTATTTTTCAGTTATATGACTTATAAGCAATAACTGAAAATATACAACAAAACCATTAAAACATCTTTCAAAGATGTGTATTTCTTCACAAAGAGAAAAAGAAGCTATAATTGCTATTTTACTGTCAAGTCCCTAGAACAAAATTAGAATTAAAACCACTGACTACAAACTATTGCTCCTTTGTGTCAAGTCCCTAAGTCAATTAGAGTTGAAACTATTAAAGTATTCTAAACTAAAACCAGAATCTTGGCTCCTAACCAAAAGTTTGGTGGTTTGGACCCAGCGGCTCTTTGGGAGAAAAACCGAGAGATTTGCTCCAGTAAGTAAAGATTACAGCCAAGAAAACCCTATGGTACAATTCTTTTCTGTCACATGGGACTGTGATGAGTCGAAATATACTCTGTGACACCTAACAACAACAAACCAAACCAAAACATTAGAATTGAAACTCTTAAGAGCAAATTGTTGTTGTTAGGTGCCGTCAAGTCGGTTCCAATTCATAGCGACCCTACACACAACAGAAGGAAACACTGCCTGGTCCTTCGCCATCCTCACAATTGTTGCTATACTTGAGCCCATTGTTGCACCCACTGTGTCAATCCATCTCATTGAGGGTGTTCCTCTTTTTCATTGGCCTTCTACTTTAGCAAGCATGATGTCCTTCTCCAGGAACTGATCCCTCCTGATAACATGTCCAAAGTATGTGAGACATAGTCTCGCCATCCTTGCCTGTATGTACTTCTTCCAAGACAGATTTGTTCGTTCTTTTGGCAGTCTATGGTACATTCAATATTCTTCGCCAACACCACAATTCAAAGGCATCAATTCTTCCTTGTCTTCCTTATTCATTGTCCAGCTTTTGCATGCATATGAGGTGATTGAAAACACCACGGCTTGGGTCAGGCGCACCTTAGTCCTCAAGGTGACATCTTTGCTTTTCAACACTTTAAAGAGGTCTTTTGCAGCCAGTTTGCTCAATGCAATGCATCTTTTGATTTCTTGACTCCTGCTTCCATGGGTGTTGATTGTGGATCCAAGTAAAATGAAATCCTTGACAACCTCAATCTTTTCTCCGTTTATCATGATGTTGCTTATTGGTCCATTTGTGAGGATTTTTGTTTTCTTTCTGTTGAGGTGTAATCCATACTGAAGGCTGTGGTCTTTGATCTTTATCAGTAACTGCTTCAAGTCCGCTTCACTTTCAGCAAGCGAGGTTGTGTCATCTGCATAACGCAGGTTGTTAATGAGCCTTCCTCCAATCCTGATGTCACATTCTTCTTCATATAGTCCAGCTTCTCGAATTATTTGCTCAGCATACAGATTGAATAGGTATGGTGAAAAGTTACAACCCTGATGCACACCTTTCCTTGCTTTAAACCGTGCAGTATCCCCTTGCTCTGTTTGAACGACTGCCTCTTGATCCATGTACAGATTCCTTATGAGCACAATTAAGTGTTCCGGAATTCCGGTTCTCTGCAATGTTGTCCATAATTTGTTATATCCACGCAGTTGAATGCCTTTGCAAATTTAAAAAAAACACAGGTAAACATCTTTCTGGTATTCTCTGCTTTCAGCCAGGATCCATCTGACATCAGCAATGATATACCTGGTTCCACGTCCTCTTCTAAATCCAGCTTGAATTTCTGGTAGTTCCCTGTCGATATACTGCTGCAACCGCTTTTGAATGATCTTCAGCAAAATTTTGCTTGCATGTGATATTAATGATATTGTGCTATAATTTCCGCATTCAGTTGATCACCTTTCTTAGGAATAGGGATAAATATGAATCTCTTCCAGTCAGTTGGCCAGGCAGCTGTCTTCCAAATTTCTTGGCATAGACAAGTGAGCACTTCCAGTGCTGCATCCGTTTGTCGAAACATCTCAATTGGCATTCCATCAATTCCCAGAGCCTTGTTTTTTGCCAATGCCTTCATGGAGCTTGGACCTCTTCCTTCAGTACCATTGGTTCTTGATCATATGCTACCTCCTGAAATGGTTGAATGTCAACTAGTTCTTTTTGGTATAGTGACTCTGTGTATTCCTTCCATCTTCTTTTGATGCTTCCTGCATCATTTAATATTGTCCCCGTAGAATCTTTCAGTATTTCAACTTGCGGCTTGAATTTTTTCTTCAGTTCTTTTTTTTCTTCAGTTCTTTCAGCGTGAGAAATGCTGAGCATGTTCTTCCCCTTTAGTTTTCTATCCAGCTCTTTGCACATGTCATCATAATACTTTGCATTGTCTTCTCAAGCTGCCCTTTGAAATCTTCTGTTCAGCTCTTTTACTTCGTCATTTTTTCCTTTTGCTGTAGCTATTTGACATTCAAGAGCAAGTTTCAGAGTCTCTTCTGACATCCATTTAGGTCTTTTCTTTCTCTCCTGTCTTTTTAAGGACCTCTTGCTTTCTCCATGTATGACGTCCTTGATGTCATTCCACAGCTCGTCTGGTCTTTGGTCATTAGTGTTCAACTCGTCAAATCTCTTCTTGAGATAGTCTCTAAATTCAGGTGCGATATTCAAGGTCGTACTTTGGCTCTTGTGGACTTGTTCTAATTTTCTTAAATTTCAACTTGAACTTGCAAATGAGTAATTGATGGTGTGATCCGCAGTCATCCCCTGACCTTGTTCTGACTGATGATATTGAACTTTTCCATCATCTCTTTCCACAGATGTAGTCGATTTGATTCCTATGCACTCCATCTGACGAGGTCCATGTGTATAGTCGCTATTTATGCTGGTGAAAAAAGGTATTTGCAATGAAGAAGTCATTGGTCTTACGAAATTCTATCATGTTATCTCTGGCATCGTTTCTATCACCAAGGCCATATTTTCCAAATACTGATCCTTCTTCTTTGTTTCCAACTTTTGCATTCCAATCACCAGTAATTATCAGTGCATCCTGATTGCATGTGTGACCAATTTCAGACTGCAGAAGTTGGCAAAACTCTTCAATTTCTTCATCTTTGGCCTTAGTGGTTGGTGCATAAATTTGAATAATATTCATATTGACTGGTCTTCCTTGAAGGCATATGGATATTATCCTATCACTGACAGCACTGTACTTCAAGATAGATCTTGAAATGTTCTTTTTAAGGATGAATGGAATGCCATTCCTCTTCAATTTGTTGTTCCTAGGATAGTAGACCATATGATTGTCCAATTCAAAATAACCAATACCAGTCCATTTCAGCTCACTGATGCCTAAGATGTCGATCTCATGAATGCCTAGGATGTCAATCTCCATTTCATTTTTGACAATTTCCAATTTCCCTAAATTATACTTTGTACATTCCAGGTGCCGATTATTAATGGATGTTTGCAGCTGTTTCTTATCGTTTTGAGTCATGCCACATCAGCAAATGAAGATCCTGAAAGCTTGACTCCATCCACGTCATTAAGGTCAACTCTACTTTAGGGAGGCAGCTCTTCCCTAGTCATATTTTCAGTGCCTTCCAATCTGAGGGGCTCATCTTCCGGCACTATATCAGACAATGTTCTGCTGCTATTCATAAGGTTTTCACTGGCTAATTCTTTTCAGAAGCAGACCACCAGGCCCTTCTTCCTAGTCTGTCTTAGTCTGGAAGCTCAGCTGACACCTGTCCAGCATGGGTGACCCTGCTGGTATTTGAATACTTGTGCCATAGCTTCCAGCATCACAGCAACACACAAGCCCCCACAGTACGGCAAACTGACAAAAGACTTTGTTTAGCACTAAATGCACCTCAGTGCTCCCTGGCGTAGTGGTTTCATCCTCTCTCCTTCCTTCTCCTTCTGTTTGCACTTCTGTATGCAGAGCTGTCTTCCTGATTAAAATCTGAGCACCTCACGGCCACAACTTGCCAGGCATACAGATGGCACTTCATAATTATGTGTCTAATGAACAAATTCACCACTTATGGGCTCAAACACAGCAACGATTGTGAGGATAGTGCAGGATAGCGCAGGGCAGTGTTTCATTCTCTTGTACTATGAGTGGGAAGCTACTAGACGGCACCTAACAACAACAAAAACCAAAAGAAAAACAGAAACAAAAGCAAATGATTAATGAACAGTATCTACTTTCTGCTAACTTTGACTTTGAATTCTGATTTCAAAATGATGTAATGATCTCTTCCACATCTAATCCCTCTTTAAATAACTCTCCTTTCAGAAGCAGTTCTAAATATAATCAAACTCAGCTTTAGAGACATTAAGCCAATCACCCATTACCATGGGTGGTATAAAAAATAGAAGTCTCTGATAATCCTCCCCTTCTTTAAGATTGATTTACTTAATACGAAAGAGTCCTACATCTTGCTTTTATTTTTTCTGTAGTATTAATTCAGGTAAGATATTTGGATCTGAACAAATCTAAATATTTGTCCTAAATTTATTTCTGAAATGTGTTTAAATCTAACCATAATATAAAATAGAAAGAATAGAATCTGAAGCATTGAAATGATACAAGAAGTATTAATCTACACTTTGTTGTTGTTGTTCTTGTTATGTGCTGTGGAGTCAGTTCTGACTCATAGCGGCACTGTGTACAATAGAACAAAACACTGCCCACTCCTGCACCATCTTCACAATCTTTGTTATACTTGAGCCCATTATTGCAGCCACTGTGTTAATCCGTCTTGTTGAGGGTCTTTCCTCTTTTTCACTGACACTCTGCTTTACCAAGCATGATGTGCTTCTCCAGGGACTGATCCGTCCTGATAACATGTCCAAAGTATGTCAGATGTAGTCTTGCCATTCTTGCTTCTAAGGAACATTCTGGATGTCCTTCTTCTAAGGCATTTTCATTTGTTCTTTTGGCCGTCCATGGTATATTCAATATTCTTCGCCAACACTGATATTCAAAGGTATGAATTGTTCTTCAGTTTTCCTTATTCATCATTCAGTTTTCACATGCATACGAGGTGATTGAAAACACCGTGGCTTAGTCTTGAAGGTGACATCTTTGCTTTTCAACGCTTTAAAGAGTTCTTTTGCAGCCAATTTGCCCCAAGCAGTGCATCATTTGATTTCTTGACTGCTGCTTCCATGGGTGTTGATTGAGGATCCAAGTAAAATGAAATCCTTGACAACTTCAATCTTTTCTCCATTTAACATGATGTTGCTTATTGGTCCAGTTGTGAGGATTTTTATTTTCTTTATGTTGAGATGTAATCCATACTGAAGGCTGCAGTCTTTGATCTTCATCAGTAAGTACTTCAAGTCCTCTTCACTTACAGCAAGCAAGGTTATGTCATCTGCACAACGCAGCAGGTTGTTAATGAGTCTTCCTCCAATCCTGATGCCCCATTCTTATTCATATAGTCCAGCTTGTTGGACTATTTGCTCAGCATACAGATTGGTGAAAGGATACAACCCTGACATACACCATTCCTGTCTTTAAAACCACAAAGTATCACCTTATTCTGTTCAAATGACTGCCTTTTGATCTATGTACACGTTCCTCACGAACACAATTAAGTATTCTGGAATTCCCATTCTTCTCAATTGTATCCACAATTTGTTGTGATCCACACAGTCGAATGCCTTTGCATAGTCAATAAAACACAGGTAAACATCTTTCTGGTATTCTCTGCTTTCAGCTAGGATCCATCTGACATCAGCAATGATATCCCTGGCTCCACTTCCTCTTCTGAATCCAGCTTGAATTTCTGGCAGTTCCCTGTCAATACTACTGCTGTAGCCACTTTTGAATGATCTTCAGCAATCTACACTAGAGACCAATAAATTGAGCTAAGGAGTAAACCAACTGGCAGATTATGGACATCCTTTCTGTGTGCTATTTTCATTCCAATGATATAATATTGTCATTCATAAAATCACTGTAATATTCAAGAACCAGCAAGAAAGCATTAGAGGATACCTTGAACTCATAAACTCATATAAGAATTGATGAGTCCATACATTTAAGATGGTATTTTTGAAGGAGAGAAGAGAACACTCAGTCCAGTATTTTTGCTACCAACAGTAAAGAAAACAAAGAAACTTTCAAATTTCCTGCTAGCTGAAGGGATTTATTTTTATTATTCATTTATTTAAAACCTCATAATTATAGGTTTATGACAGACTCACTAGCTTGATTTATTCACTTACCAACTTATATTACTTACTGGCCCCATTGCCATCAAATAGGGAAGACCGAAAAAGAATTTAAGTAAGACTGAAGAAGAATTGATGTCTTTGAATTATGGTGTGGGCGAAAATATTGAGTATACGCTAGACTGCCAGAAGAACAAACAAATCTGTCTTGGAGGAAGTATAGCCAGGATGCTCCTTAGAAGTGAGGATGGCGAGACTTCATCTTACGTACTTTGGACATGTTATTTGGAGGGACCAGTCCCTGGAGAAGGACATCATGCTTGGTAGAGGGTCAATGAAAAAGATTTGATTGATTGATACAGTGGCTGCAACAATGGGCTCAAACATAGCAACGATTGTGAGGATGGTGAAGAACTGGGCTGTGTTTTGTTCACTTGTGCATATGGTCACTGTGAGTCAAAACTGACCCAAAGGCACCTAACAGCAACAACATTACTTACTGGTGGCCATTGAGTTGATTCTGACTCATGGCAACCCTATCTGTGTCAGAGAACTGTGCTCTGTAGGATTTTCGATAGTTGATTTTTCGGAAGTAGATTGCCATGCCTTTCTTTCAAGCCACCTCTGCGTGGACATGAACTTCCAACGTTTTGGTTAGCAGCCTAGTACATTAACCATTTGCACCACCCAGGGATTCCTTATATTACTTACTTGTTTTTAATTATCTATTAAGCACTTGAATACATACCATCCAAAACGAAAGCTAGGATCTGGTAAATAACTTGCTTTTTACCACTAACTTATCCCTTTTCTTTTTCTCCTCTTTGGTAATTATCATCCTGAATTCTCTATTCACCATTTTCTTTTCATACACTGTTACATCTACAGATATACCTAAAATGTATATACTTTTAGGTTTTTTTTTAGTTTGTTTAATTTTGCTCTAAGGGTATCATGCTGTATATAATTTTGGAGGACATATTTTTTCACCTAATAATTTTACTGTATTGCTAAGATAAATCCATAATGTTTTTCATTGCTTTACTTCATTCATTTTTGACAGCCGGAAACGATTAAAAATCGTGTGAAGGTATAATTGCAATGATTTAAGGTGTTTATGAAGAAATAAAATCTTTAGATACTTTTGTGAACCACATTAGGTTTAGCTCATGACTAGAGCCTACTGCTGACACAACCACCCTGCCGATATACATCTTCAATAAAGTGTACTCTAAATGATCAAACTTGCTTCAATTGAAAATCTGAAAAAATTCTTGTATTTACATTAAGGGAATTTTGAGTGCTATTCTATGCTTGTCTTTATTCAGAGATACAAACACCTAAAATTTCACTATAAAGATAGTATCATATCAACATTGGTGACTTCTAAATCATTTGTTAATTCCAGATTTAACAAGTCTCTTTCAGTGTATTCCCTCAGGATATTTTCTTTTTCCTCATTGATTAAAACAGTTTCTGCTAACACTGGTGAGAAAAATAGTAAAATGTCATCAGGAACTTCTTGGTACAATCATTTACAAGCAACTCAGAGCTTGCTTTTCACGTTTCTTCTTGTCTGTAGCTTAACAGTGAACATTATTCTCTGTAAGCGAATGGAGTTATGTACCTGTTTGAATCTTATTTTGCAAAAGTGTCCTAACAGTATTTCTAAAGTTTGTTAAAAATAAAGGGCAGAACAAAACAAACAAACAAAAAAAAAACCTAACATGTTTCTGATAATTTCAAGATTGTAAAATGTGATTAAGAACTACCAACCAAGGAGTCTGATGCCCTTGTTCTTTAGTCATTTGTCTAAATAATATTTATAAGGTAATCATTAGGATCCTGAGTTCAGGACATAGAGATAGAGATACTTTGGGTCAGATTTTGGCACTGCTGCTAACTAGCTCTATGGCCCTTGGCATATTATTGAACGTCTGTATAAGTAAGTTTTCTGACCTGATAATGAGGAAAATAATTACAGCTATCATACAGGGTCATTGTGAGATCTAAAGAAGATAATGCTTACAAAATGTTTAGCCAAGTAACAGATGCAACTGAACTCCATACTTGTTAAATATTGTCAACAGCTTCACACTGGTCTTTGGCTTGGAACGCTAACTCCTGCTTCTGACAGAGAGCTGTTTCCACCACCTCATCATACATGGTTATAATGTTTTGTCACTCTGAGTAAACACAGAAAAACAGGGTCAATAGAGCTTCTTACTTAAGCAAATGCCAATCTGAAATTCTGTTGACATCACAATAAGAGCTTATGGCCCTCTGAACATAATTTATCAATTATTAAATATATTTAAACAAAGACTAGAAGATTAACATGAAAATGAATATTTCTACAGAGTTTTCTCTTAGAAACTTTTCAGAGTGGCTTTGTAAAATATTTAAAACTTTAAATAATCTCACATTGAGTCTAAGGATCTGCTTTTGGCGTGACATCCACTCTTCAGTTTCCCACACTCAGTTTCCCAAATCAGAAATATAGGATGTTTACACACGCAAGGAGTGTGCTTCTTAGATCAATCAGGTATACGAGATCAAATGGGCAACATCTGCCCAGAAACGAAAACGAGAAGGTGGGAGGGGAGAGGAAAACCGGACGAATGGACTTGATGAACCTGAGGTGCAAAGGAAAAGGGGGAGAGTACTGACACAATGCAATGTTGCAGACAATGCCATGAAACAATTTGCATATAATTTTTTCAATGAGAAACTAGTTTGCTCTGTAAACTTTCACCTAAATGACAATTTAAAAAAAAAAAAAGTATTCGGTGTTTTCGATATTCAGATTCTAACACACCTTGAAATGTTTTACAGATCTATTGGCCTGCTTCAAAGGAACGGGTGGAATTATGCAAATTAGCAGGGAAAGATACCAATGTAAGTATGAGACTTTAAAAAAATCTTTATTAAACTGATACTGACATAGTAGTGAATATCTTATATTGTCTTTTATATACTGAATGGAATTAGTGTATTTTTTAGAGATTGCATTAACATAGTCTCTGTACAGATTATATGGTTTAAAATATTTCCTCCTTGCCAAAAGGAGTGGTATTATTTACAAAAATTCAGAAACTTAGAAATAAAACACTTTCTAATGTGTTAATTCTGAATATTATTAGTTTATTTATTTAAAAAAATCCCTAGAAATAAACCATCAAAAATCATTGAATTGAGGATTGTGTATTTTTAAATCATGTGTGTTTATTTGTATATGTATGCAAAATCATTGGTTATTTTAGCATTACAAATACACAACTGATATTTAATTTAGTTTGGTTTAAAATTAAACTTATGACATCTGGAAGACTTCTTTCATAAAGTGAGATCATAGGGATAACTAGAAGGATTGGTTCAGAATGAATGTCAAAGCATCCTGGGATAAGAACTAGAAATAATTTACAATTTACTGATGTGTAACTATATGAAATAACCTATAGAGAATAAATAGTGATGTCCTCATAGAAACTTCTCGTTGAAGCTACCTTAAGGACCAGAGAAAATGAGAAAACTGTTCAATGGGTATAATTAATCATCTTTGAAGTGGTCCTGTCTATTGTCTCCTGTGGCTCTGTGTTGTCTCCTGACTCCTTGGTCACATGGGGGTGATGGGTACGTTTGTTCTTTTTTGGCAAAATAAATCACTTCCTGAATATAAGTCAAGATGAAAAGAGGTTCTAACCTTGACCAGAAACATGGTCATCTTGAGACTTCTTTGTAACAGCTTCTAATGTTGCCCCTGACCACAATAACACAAGTGTATTCAGTGGAAAAATGCCTTCATAATGAATAATAACAGATAGTGTGCTTTATATGAAAGCATAATTATATAAAATCCCCACTCTATCAATGTGATAGAAGTAAAATAACATAAAACATGACACCCAGTAAATTGAGGGGAAGCTCCGAAGACTGAGAATCCAAGATAATAGGTTTGCTCATTTGTTTGTTCATTCATTTAACAAATGTTTACTGAGCGTCTTAATGCATGTATAACTATGCATATAAAACTGATATGGTATCACATCCTCATGGGGCTTTTGATATAATGAGAGATACAGATATTACTCAAATGATGATGTAGAGTACTTACAGTACTGCAAAACAAAACGCTACAAAACAAAGAAACCTGTGTTTATGCCTAATTTTGTATTCAGTTAGTATTAAATGCAATCTTTTCAGGAACATTTATGTTAGGAGAAATACATCAGGAGTGTTAGCATCATATGCAATGGGAAATAGTTTTTACGTTTATTTCACTAGAAATGAAAGGAATTGAAATATTCTAGAATATACTCTCCATCCTCCCTTGCCTCTAATCTCCTCACCCTGCTCAATATCCCAACTCTGAGTAGATTCCCAGATCTGCAAAGAGATCAATACTTTATTGAACTCATGGGAAAAAAATTGTATGCTTTGGTGTTGGGGTGGGGGTCTTAAAAATCCTTTTGTTTAATTAACAGTAGAAACATGATATAGCCAGTATAAACAATTTTATATTTTCTGTTTCACCAGTACGAGCTTATGATAAGGAGGAAACTGGCAAGTAGGAAAAGGATGTTATCAATCTACACCAATGAACTAAAGTCAGTTTTCCCATGGAGTAGATGAGGGATAAACCCTCAAGGTCAAACCAGAGAAGGTTTGAGCTGTGACAGTGTCTTATTTCAGTATGTTCACTAATTCCAGTTATGTAGTAACTCAATGACGCATATTATTAAGTTAAAGAAAGGGTAATAAAGTTTTCTGGAGGTGTTATCCCAGAGAGTGTAGGACTCTGTTTTTGGAATTCCAATTCAATTCTCTTTGTGACCTAACGATCTCCTCTAACCTTTAAGCATATCTGCTGCTAACCAGATAGTAGAGATTCATGTACTTTTCTTTTTTTTCACTAAAGTCTATAAAGTTTGATGTTAAATCATATAAAGATAATACAAGTCTTTGTCCATTTCTTCTTTTTAATTTGTCCCTTTAAAATAATATTATGTTTTACAGTTAACAACAATAGCTAACACTTTTATAGCACTTACCATCATGCAGGCACTGCTTTCAGTGCTTTGCATTTATAATCGCATTTAATCCTCATAACAGCACTAAGAGCTAGGTCCTATTATTAGTCCCCATTTTACAGATGAGTAAACTGAGGCCAGAAAAATTAAATGACTTGCCCAATATCATATAGGTAGTAACTAGTGTAACCAGGAATTGAATCCAAAAGTTTTGTCCTAAAGTCTACGATTTTATGCAATACTATAAAATCCGCATGTTGTTGTTGTTAGTTGATTTCAATTCATGGTGACCCCGTGTGGGCAGAGTAGATTTCTCCATAGGGTTTATAAAACATAAAAAATAAAATCTGCACAGAAGGTCTAAAAGCTGTATCCCCTCAAGTCACTGCTCTCTCCAATATTACCAGCATGTAGATCCTCACCATTACATAGATTTTGGTAAGCAGAAAACTGAGACAAGACTGTAGTTTTATTGACATCATTTATTACCTTTGACATTACCCTCTCTACTCCCTCCTCCCTGGTAATTTTTACCTACTTCCCAAGAGTGTGTTTAGGATTAACAAGTGATAGAAAAAACTGTCCCTTTACACAAAGGTACTATATAACTGCAAAGTAGTGAATTATTTACTGTAATGAAAGTTAGCTAATTTGGGTGGAGAAGGGTGGAAGATGAGGAAACAAAAGGGAACTATTCCACTTTCTTGTGCACAATTCCTAGTCCAATCCACACTCCAGGCCATACAAGCAAAGGAAAAGAAAGAAAAGAGGAGAGGAGCCGGGAAGATATTTGGTAATAGTTTGCTTTCGTTTAGAAGAAGCTTATTCAAAACAAAGTCACCAAAGAAAAGTCTTTAGTCTTGACTCTGAACTTTGGGATAAACAGCTCAGTTCAGGCAGCGTGGGCTGTTCGTCAGCTTAGCCATGGAGGCACATAACCCTACCTTGGTGTCAGTTCCCTCAGATGTCAACTGGGACGTTACATAGAATTAAAGGATTTTTCAGCTCTAAAGTTCTATGATTCTACAGGTTTGATTTTTATTGTTTATTTTTAAAGTAATTATGAAAGCAAAACAAAGTATTCAGTATAAAAAGTTTGCAAATTGTGTGAAAGTAAAAAGGATAAACAAATCATCTGAAAATACCCACTCTGCCATGAACACTACCCAGAGATAATTGGTGACATTTTGATGTTTATTCTTCTATCTTATCTATTTACTATTTTTCAGAATGAAATCATTGTATATATAGTCCCTTAAAACATTTTTCACTTAGCAGATTGCCATGAGCATTTTCCCATGTCATTAAATTCTTTTTTATAACACTACTTTTAATAGCTGCACTGCATTCCTTTATACATTATTTCATCAATCCCCTATTGTTAGAAACTTGGTTCGTGTCCAGTTTTCACTATGGTAAATGATGCTGCCCATGAAAAACCTTATATGTAGATATTTTGAACATCTTTGATTACTGAGTAGAGTTACTGGTCAAAGGATATAAAATATTATATGCATATTGCCAAGTTGCCCTCCAGAAAGTGTATATACCTCTTAAGCTCTCACCAACAAATGCAATCTCATGAAAGGATATATTTCCCCATACTGCCAATATTGGACACAATATAAAGTTGTACATTTAACACTAATGCATAATGATAAATAAATATATTTAATCTTTGCCAACAAAAAAAAAATATTTTTGTTGTTTTAGCTTGAAATTCTTTCGTTATTACAAATACTAAATATTTTACATATTTTTAAATTAGGATTTCTTTTTTTGAATATTCCTACAAGCTGTTCACTTTTTATTGTAGCTTTTGCACTTCCTTACAGACTAGTTTCAGATATATAAGACTTATCTATGCATAATATATATACTATATAAAGTATATTACTTTGTGATTCACAAATGTAAAAAATATTCTTTATAGTTTATTCTATTTGATAGTCAGGCTTTAAAATATTTAAATAGGCATATTTCTTTCTTTAAAATACTTAACTTCACTTTTCTTCCACAGCTGATTTTTGCTCTGTAGAAATCTCCACTATTAGAGCTTACATTTTTAGAGAGAAATATGGCATTTGGATTTTCATGTAAAATTTTATTTTTGAACTGTCGACAACTCATTAAAATATTTAAAACACTATAAAACCTAAACAGATATCTCTACAGACTGGATTCTATATGAGGACTGCTAGACGTAAACCTAACATTTAGCACAGTGATGGGTACGTGGTGAATGTTAAAAAATGTTTGATGATCACAACATTCTGCAAAACATACTAAAACTAAAAACAGACGAGGTGCTTAAATCAGGAGTTTTTCCATATTTAACCTTAATAAATTAAACTTTACAGTTATAAATCAGTATTACATTTAAAGCTGTATAGATTTAATTGGACTATCTGTAAGTTTAGAGTATTACAAGTGCTTCTGATTCGCTAAAAAAATTTTCCACTATCTAGGGAGAAACTAAACTCCTAAATGCTAATAAATAGACTAATGTATATTTGTTTTTTCTCCAAGTATTAATACAACTTGTATTTGTTTTATTCTAGTAATTATTTACACATTTGTGTATGTATATATTAGGTAAAATTTTGAATTTCTGTCAGTGATAGGAGAACATCCATACTACTAGGACAACCAGTTAATACGACTATTATTCAAATTTACATACCAACTACTAAGGCCAAAGATGAAGACACTGAAGATTTTTACTGACTTTGCAGTCTGAAATTGATCATACATGCAGTTAAGATGCATTGATAATTACTAGCAATTGGAATGCAAAGGTTGGAAACAAAGAAGAAGGATTGGTAGTTGGAAAATATGGCCTTGATGATAAAAACGATGCTGGAGATCACATGATACAATTTTGCAAGAACAGCTTCTTCATTGCAAATACTTTTTCTCAACAACATAAACGGCGACTATACACATGAACCTCGTCAGATGGAGTGCATAGGAATCAAATCAACTACATCTGTGGAAAGAGACAATGGAAAAGCTCAACATTATCACTCAGAGCAAGGCTACAGGCAGACTGCACAACAGACCATCAATTGCTCATGTGCAAGTTCAAGCTGAAAATGGAGAAAATTAGAACAAGTCCATGAGAACCAAAGTACGACCTTGAGTATATCCCACCTGAATTTAGAGACCATCTCAAGAATAGATTTGATACATTGAACACTAATGATCAAAGACCAGATGAGCTGTGGAATGACATCAAGGACATTATACATGAAGAAAGCAAGAGGTCATTAAACAGACAGGGAAGAAAGAGAAGACCAAAATGAATGTCAGAAGAGACTCAAACTTGCTCTTGAACGTCAAGTAGCTAAAGCGAGCAGAAGAAATGATGAAGTAAAAGAGCTGAAAAGAAGATTTCAAAGGGCAGTTCGAGAAGACAAAATAAAGTATAATGACAAGTGCAAAGACCTGGAGTTAGAAAACCAAAAGAGAAGAACACGCTCGGCTTTTATCAAACTGAAAGAACTAAAAAAATTCAAGCCTCTAGTTGCAATATTGAAGGATTCTGTGGGCAAAATACTAAACAATGCAGGAAGCATCAAAAGAAGATGAAAGGAATACACAGAGTCATTATACCAAAAAGAATTGGTCGATGTTCAACTATTTCAGGAGGTAGCGTATGATCAAGAACCGATGGTATTGAAGGAAGAAGTCAAAGCTGCACTGAACGCATTGGCGAAAAACAAGCCTCCAGGAATTGACAGAATACCAACTGAGACGTTTCAACAAACAGATGCAGAGTTGGAAGTGCTCACTCATCTATGCTAAGAAATTTGGAAGACAGCTACCTGGCCAACCGACTGGAAGAGATCCATATTTATGCCTATTCCAAAGAAAGGTGATCCAACAGAATGCAGAAATTATCAAACATATCATTAATATCACACGCAAGTAAAATTTTGCTGGAGATAATGCAAAAACAGTTGCAGCAGTACATCAACAGGGAACTGCCAGAAATTCAAGCTGGATTCAGAAGACATGGAAAGACAAATATCATTGCTGATGTCAGATGGATCCTGACTGAAAGCAGAGAATACCAGAAAAATGTTTACGTGTGTTTTACTGACTATGCAAAGGCATTCGACTGTGTGGATCATAACAAATTATGGATAACATTACGAAGAATGGGAATTCTAGAACACTTAATTGTGCACGTGAGGAATCTGTACATGGATCAAGAGGCAATCATTCGAGCAGAACAAGGGGATACCCTGTTTAAAATAAGGAAAGGTGTGTGTCAGGATTGTATCCTTTCACCATACTTACTCAATCTGTATGCTGAGCAAATAATCTGAGAAACTGGACTACATTAAGAAGAACGGGGCATCGGGATTGGAAGAAGACTAACAACCTGCGATATGCAAATGGCACAGCCTTGCTTGCTGAAAGTGAAGAGAATTTGAAGCACTTATTGATGAAGATCAAAGACTATAGTCTTTGGTATGGATTACACCTCAACATAAAGAAAACAAATCCTCACAACTGAACCAATAAGCAATATCATGATAAACAGAGACAATATTTAAGGTGTCAAGGGTTTCATTTTACTTGCATCTGCAGTCAACGCCCATGGAAGCAGCAGTCAAGAAATTGAATGATGCATTTCATTGGGTAAACCTGCTATCAGAGACCTATTTAAATTGTTAAAAAGCAAAAATGTCGCTTTAAGGAAACTAAGGTGCACCTGACCCAAGCCATTGTGTTCTCAATCACTTCATATGCACATGAAAGCTGGACAATGAATAAGGAAGACTGAAGAATTGACACCTTTGAATTATGGTGCTCTTGAAGAAATCAAATATACCATGGAATGCCTGAAGAAGGATTAAATCTGACTTGGAAGAAGTATAGCCTAAATGCTCTTTAGAAGCAAGGATTGCGAGACCTCATCTCAGATGCTTTGGACTTGTTATCAGGAGTGACCAGTCCTTGGAGAAGGATATTATGCTTGGTAAAGTAGAGGGTCAGTGAAAAAGAGGAAGATCCTCAATGAAATGGATTGACACAGTGGCTGCAACAATGGGCTCAAGCAAAACAACGATTGTGAGGATGGCGCAGAACCGGGCAGTGTTGTACATAGGGTGGCTATGAGTCAGAACAAACTTGAGGGCACCTAACAACAACAACAACAGTATTACTTGAAGGAGTCCTGGTGGCGCAGTGGTTTAGTGCTTGGCTGTTAACCGAAAGGTTGGCGGTTCGAACCCACAAACCTGCTTCGTGTGAGAAAGTTGTGGCAGTCGGCTTCTGTAAAGATTTCAACCTTGGAAGCCCTATGGGGACAGATCTACTCTGTCCTATAGGGTCTGTATGAGTCAGAATCGACTTGACCCAATGGATAATATTACTTGAGATAACTGAAAAATTGATACTTCATTTTAGATCTCTCTCATCCCCTCACTCTTGCAAAGGGCAGTAGGGGAGTGTGTAGGTAGGAAAATAAAAGAAGGCAGGAGAAGGTAATCCAAAGTCAAACATATTACTCACTGGACTGTTTGTTCACATGCAGCAACCCTTGCCATTCTGGGCAAGAGCTAATAAATTAGCTAGCTTTCAGGGAAAGTTAAAAAAGCTGCTTCTCAAAGTTATCTTTCCTCACGCCTCACAGAATCACACTGCCATTAATTCTCTAAGTGAATTAAATCAAGTTAATTATTGTTCATGCCATTTAAGCAAAACTGTGAACCTTTGTGTAAAAAAAGAAAAAGAACACAGAGTCTTTGAGACCTTAAAAGTGAAGTTATGAGTTGAAGGAAAGTCACTGTAAAGTTATTGCACCTTGGATTGTTTGGTTGAAATGTAGGCCTCAGGCAAAATTTAAAGTCAGAGACCTTATCTTTTATGATCTCTGTTCACAAGTTTCTTTCCCTCAGGGAACCTGTGCCTTTCCCTTGCCTCTAAACTGCTTTGAGAATCACAGTATTTCATCTTCTGTACAGAAAACGTTGACTTTTTTGACTTTTTTATAAGTCAAACCACAAAACCATTGCCGCGAAGCTGTGCCAGATAATTCAGGACTCATTCATACACGTAAACCCAATCTGAGAGAAGGGGGAAATTTTGTAAATAAATCTAGCTAGCGTCTCACCAAATAAGGGACTTGGCATAATAGATTACCTTCCAGGTATAGCTGCATTTTAATAAAGTACACTTAGAAAATGTAAAGGATGTGGAAAGTTTTAGGTGTTATTCAGAGCATTTTCTTTATAATCACTAACATCATAACTCCTGTGTGTCTTATTTGCTGTTTATTTGCCTTTTTAAACAATGTTGTGTCTTTCATAGTCCCTAGTCTTTCTCACTTTATCATATATAAAATGGAAAGGGAGTTGTTTTATTCCTTTATATAAGTGTTTGCTTCAGAATCTTATAGAAATTACCCCAAATGACTATTTAGTAAAGCTGAGCTTTTGAAAAAATGATGAAATAAATGGCAGTGAGTCAATTCCACCTCATTCTAACCACATCTTTCTACTTTGCCCTCCCTGAGCACTGTTCCTTGTGTAGCTCTCATCCTTACGTGAATCTTCTTTGGAGGAGCGACCAAGAAATAAAAACTCCTCTGTTGAGATATTGTCAGCAAAATATTGGTTGGAGAATATTAAAACTACTCACTCTAGAAATGAGGCCATCATTAGATTTTCTGGTGATCACAAATATTTTTGCACATTATACCTTGGCTTTTCTCAATTACTGTCTTTCCATTGTTTGTTCAAAACTATGAGTATGGCATATTTACTCTCTGAATTAGATTTTCATTCGAGATTGACTAGCATGACTTTAAAGAACATAAAGCTAGTCCCCTGTAAAATTGGCATGACAAAGGCATCTCACCTACTCTAACTTCACTAGGGGGAAGGAGAATTAAGATCAACAGCCCAAGGCTGATTCCTATGAGGCAGAGGTCAGACATACCTGCTCTCACCAGCCCTTTTTACCAGTTCTGACACCATCTGTCCCTCCCAGAGTGCACTCTACTTCTCTGCTGAGTTCAATAATTCCTTGCGATGGCCACACAGAACTCACAGACAATACTGATGATCATGGGGTATATTAGGGAAGTAACAGGAATTCAGTTCAGGTTCAGAAATGCTCAGGATACAGTTCTTAGAGCAGAACAGCCTTTTCTCAACCATGTCCGCAGGCACACCTCTCTCTGGCCCCTCAGCCTCTGCCCTGCTCTCTTAGCTCTTTTAGCTCTGCAGAGCTACTCTGCCAGCAAGCCTCCTGCCCAAAGGTGCTCAGCTTTCTTGCTCCGTGGGCTCCCAGCCCACCACACTATCTTGTGATGGTCTCCTGCCTCGGCTGCTGCTGATTCTCTGCCGTTGCTTCTTGCTATCTTCAGTGTTACAGCTCTTTCTCTTGGTCTCCTGGTTCCAGGAGCTTCTTAGTGCAGGGATCCCAAGTCCAAAGGATGTGCTTTGCTCCTGGCTCTTCTTGCTTGGTGGTGGTGAGATCCTGTCCTCCTGCCTCTGGGATGGCTCATTTTTAGCCTAGCAGGATGGCAAAACTGACCAATTCTTTCGTTAGGGTTCCATATACCTTATTTGCGTAGTCCTACTCAGTCGTTGTGTGTGAGTCACAAAGACTATGGCTAGAAGGACCATATTAAGCAATTCATTGCACTGCATCACCTGTGGTACCTTTATACAATTTAGGGGGGAAAAATTCCCCTAATTATGACATCTTAGTGGAAAGATGGAAAAATGAAATATGATTTTGTTAAACAAGACTATCTGCAGAAAATTGTCTTAATGACTATACAGACATACCTTGTTTAATTGCATTTTGCTTTATTGCACTTCACAGATATTGTATTTTTTACAAATCGAAGGTTCATGGCAACCCTGCGTCAAGCAAGTCATCGTCGCCATTTTTCCAACAGCATGTGCTCATTTTGTGTCTCTGTGTCACACTTTGGTAATTCTTGCACTGTTTCAAACTGTTTCATTGTTATTATATCTGACATGGTGATCTGTGACCAGTGATCTTCGACGTTACTATCGTAATTGTTTTGGGGCACCACGAACCACACCCATGTAAGACAGTGGACTTAATCGATAAATGCTGTGTTGTTCTGACTGCTCCACTGACCAGCCATTCCCCGTCTCTCTCCCTACCCTCAGGCCTCCCTATTCCCTGATACATGACAGTATTGAAATTAGGCCAATTAATAACCCTGCGATAGCTTCTAAGTGTTCAAGTGAAACGAAGAGTTGCATATCTCTCACTTTAACTCAAAAGCTAGAAATGATTAAGCTTAGTGAGTAAGGCATGTCAAAAGCCAAGACAGTTTGAAAGCTAGGCGTCTTGTGCCAAAGAGTTAGCCAAGTTGTGAATGCAAAGGAAAAGTTTTTGAAGGAAATTAAAAGTGCTACTCCAGTGAGCACATGAATGATAAGAAAGCGAAACAGCATTATTGCTGATATGGAGAAAGTTTTAGTGGTCTGGATAGAAGATCAAACCAGCCACAACATTCCCTTAAGCCAAAGCCTAATCCAGAGCAAGGCCCTAACTCTCTTCAGTTTTGTGAAGGCTGAGAGAGGTGAGGAAGCTGCAGAAGAAAAGTTTGAAGCTAGCAGAGGTTGATTCATGAAGTTTAAGGAAAGATGCCGTCTCCATAACATAAAAGTGCAAGGTGAAGCACCAAGGGCTGATGTAGAAGCTGAAGCAAGTTATCCAGAAGATCTAGCTAAGATAATTGATGAAAGTGGCTACATTAAACAACAGATTTTCAATGTAGACTAATCAGTCTTATATTGAAAGAAGATGCCATCTTGGACTTTCGTATCTAGAGAGGAGAAGCCAATGACTGGCTTCAAAGCTTCAAAGGAGAGGCTGACTCTCTTGTTAGGGGCTAATGCAACTGGTGACTTTAAATTGAAGCCAATGCTCATTTACCATTCAAAAAATCCTAGGGCCCTTAAGAAGTATGCTAAATCTACTCTGCCTGTGCTCTATAAATGGAACAACAAAGCCTGGATGACAGCACATCTGTTTACAACATGGTTCACTGAATATTTTAAGCCCACTGTTGAGACCAACTGCTCAGAAATAAAGATTCCTTTCAAAATATTACTGCCATTGACAGTGCACCTGGTCACCCGAAAGCTCTGATGGAGAAGTACAAGGAGATTAATGTTGTTTTCATGCCTGCTAACACAACGTCCTTTTTGCAGAATCAAGAGTAATTTCAACTTTCAAGTCTTATTATTTAAGAAATACGTTTTGTAAGACTACAGCTGCCATACAGATACCTCTGATGGAACTGTGTAAAGTAAATTGAGACCCTTCTGGAAAGGATTCACCATTCTAGATGCCACCAAGAACATTCGTGATTCATGGGAGATCAAAATATCAACATTAACAGGAGTTTGGAAGAAGTTGATTCCAGCCCTCATGGATGACTTTGAGGGATTTAAGACTTTAGTAGAGGCAGTAACTGCAGATGTGGTAGAAATAGCAAGAGAACTAGAATTAGAAGTGGAGCCTGAAGATGTGATTGAATTGCTGCAATCTCATGATACAACTTTAATGAATGAGGAGTTGCTTCTTAAGGATGAGCAAAGAAAATGGTTTCTTGAGATAGAGTCTACTCCTGGTGAAGATGCTGTGAATTATTGAAATGACAACAAAGGATTTAGAATATTACATAATCTTAATTGATAAACAGTGGAAGGGTTTGAGAGGATTAACTCCAATTTTGCAAGAAGTTCTACTGTAGGTAAAATGCTATCAAACAAGATCACATGCTACAGTGAAATCTTTCGTGAAAGAAGAGTCAATCGATGTGGCAAAGTTTATTGTTGTCTTATTTTAAGAAATTGCAACAGCCACCCCAGCCTTCAGCAACCAACCGCCCTGATCAGTCAGCAGCCATCAACATCAAGGCAAGACCCTCCACCAGCAAAAAGATTACAACTCGCTGAAGGCTCAGATAATGGTTAGCATTTTTTAGCAATAAAATATTTTAAATTAAGGTATGTACATTTTTTTTTAGACATAATGCTACTGCACACGTAATAGACTACAGTATAGTGTAAACATAACTTTTATATGAACTGGGAAACCAAAAAATTCATGTGACTGACTTTATTGCAATAGTCACTTTATTACAGTGGTCTTGAACTGAACCTGCATATCACCGAGGTATGCCTGTGAAGTTTTCCTTTCTTGACCAAAAAAACATCCCAAACCTATCGCCATATAGTCAATTCCGATTCATGGTGATCCCACGTGTTACTAAGTAGAATTACTCCATAGGGATTTCTTGGCTGCAATCTTTTCCAGAAGCAGATTGCCAGACCTTTCTTGTAAGGTGCTGCTGAGTGAGTCTGAACAGCCAACCTTTAGGTTAGTCAAAAAATCTTTTGCCGTTGAGTTGATTTTGAACCATAGTGACCCTGTGGTTTCCAAGGAGTGGCTGATGGATTGGAACGGCCAACCTTCTGGTTAGCAGCCAACTATAAACCATTTGCACCACACAAGGATCTTTTTCCTTTCTTGGAAGTCTTCAGTGAATAAATATGAAAAGATGTACTAAGCACATGAAAAATATTCAGGGTAATAAAGATGTCTGCTATGTGATTTACACATTCTTAGATACGACACCCTTTTGCAACATAACAACAAACCTAAACAACCAACCTAATCAACCAACTGCAGTGGCCCTACTCCTGTTAGAGAGTGCCGAGTCTTCCTACCTGATGAACAAACATCCTTAGCCTGAGTGGTTCATTGAGGGCTTATTTACTGACTAACACTGGCCTTCCAAACAGTCTCAAGCAACTGCTTTGTATACAAGGAAGAAGGTGGTAGAAAACTGAGTTCAGTTCTCTGGTAGAATGTGCAAATTTTATTCGCTGGGATCTACAGATTCTTGGAACATAAATTGCCGGGCTAACTGGGTGAAGAAAGAACTAGAAACTAGGAACTTTGTACCAGATTTGCAGACATAGCTATTCACCATAAAGTCAGCGCAAGCACTGGCGTGTTGGTATTTTGTATAGGTCAAAATCAAGGTAAAGAGTTAAGAATTATTAAGTGTAATGTTATTTCATTTAATCCACATGATAATCCTATCAGTTAGGTCATTGTTTGATTTTGTAAAATTTTATTTAATTCTAAGAACTGCGCTACTGGATATGTCATTTTTTTTTTTTTTTTTTTAAATATATAATCCTCTTAACAACCCAATCATTAAGTCACTGCCTGACTAAAGAGGAACCCATAGACATTCGGGCAGGGAGAGTTTGGAATTTTTCTATGAATTCTAGTGGTTTGATAGGTTTCCGGTTTTATTATTAAGTACTTGCCTCTCTCCTGGGTGGAACCAATCTGTAATAAAAGTGTGTTCCAGCCCACTGTTTTGTCAGGGGCCTCTGGCAACAGGAATCAGGAAGCCATGGTTAATAAATTGCTTCCAAAAATTGTATAGAGAATCATTTTCATATTAAAAATGATATACAATTGCTAGAATGAATGCTCTGAAAAATAGAGAACCACTGATTACTAGTAAAGGGGGAGCAGAAAAGAATCAAAATATAAGGATAATGAGAATGTAAAGAAATATTTTTATGTATGGGCATATGCAAAACTAGAAATGTTTTAAGAATCTTCAAAAATCTAACCTGATGTAAAAAACTGTTCTTGGGAGAAAGGGAAGAGACTCTGGGAAGAAACAGAAATTAAGCTGAAACTTAAAGGTTGCAGTATTTGAAAGTATTGTTATTAGGTGCCGTCGAGTTGGTTCCAACTCATAACGACCCTATGTACGAGAAAACGAAACACTGCCTGGTCCTGCAGCATCCTGACAATGGTTGCTATGTTTGAGCACTTTGTTGCAGGCACTGTGTCAGTCCATCTCGTTGAGGGTCTTCCTCTTTTTCGTTGATCCTCTACTTTACCAAGCTTGATGTCCGTCTCCAGGAACTGGTCCCTACTGATAACATGTCCAAAGTACATGAGATGAAGTCTCACCATCTTCCCTTCTAAGGAGCATTCTAGCTGTATTTCTTTCAAGACAGATTTGTTTGTTCTTCTGGCAGTCTATGGTATATTCAATATCCTTCACCAACACCATAATTCAAAGGCATCAGTTCTTCTCTCTTCCTTATTCATTGTCCAGCTTTCGAATGCATATGAGGCGATTGAAAATACCAAGACTTGGATCAGGAGCACCTTAGTCCTCAAAGTGACCTTTTTGCTTGTCAACACTTTAAAGAGGTCTTTTGCCACAGGTTTGCCCAATGCAATATGTTGTTTGATTTCTTGACTTCTGTTTCCATGGGTGTTGATTGTGGATCCAAGTAAAACGAAATACTTGACATTTTCAATATTTTCTTGTTTATCTGGATGTTGCTTATTGGTCTGGTTGTGAGGATTTTTCTTTTCTTTATGTCGAGTGCAATCCATACTGAAGGCTGTAGTCTTTGATCTTCATCAGTAAGTACTTCAAATCCTTCAAATCCTTCAAAATTGTGTCATCTGTATATGGCAGGTTGTTAATCAGTTTTCCTTCAACCCTGATGCTGCATTCTTCTTCATATAGTCCAGCTTCTCGGATTATTTGCTCAGCATACAGATTGAATAGTTATGGTAAAAGGGTACAACCCTGACACACATTTTTCTTGATGTTAAACCACACAGTATCCCCTTGTTCTGTCCATATGACTGCCTCTTGGTCTATGTACAGGTTCTCCCTGAGCACAATTAAGTGTTCTAGATTTCCCATTCTTCATAATGTTATCCATAATTTGTTATGATCCACACAGTTGAATGCCTTTGCATAGTCAATAAACAAAGGTAAACATTTTTCTGGTATTCTCTGCTTTCAGCCAAGATCCATCTGACATTAAAAATGATATCCCTTGTTCCACCTCCTCTTCTGAATCCAGCTTGAATTTCTGGCAGTTCCCTGTCAATGTGCTGTTGCAACTGTTTTTGAATTATATTCAGCAAAATTTTACTAGCTTATGATATTAATCATATTGTTCAATAATTTCCACATTCTGTTGGATCACCTTTCTTTGGAATGGACACAAACATTTGAACATAAGAGGAAGTAAAGTGGTAGGATATTCTAGTCAATTAGAATAGAATACATACATAGGAGTATGTGTCTGTATGTATTCTGTCAAGGTAACTGGGACAGATGATGTGGCAAACAGTAGAAGCTGTAGTGGGATAGACAATGTGGGAACATCACAATATGATGGATTTTATTCTCTAGGTTCTTCTTGAAAGAAAGTATGGCTGACTTATTTATATTCTGTTTGTATCCATTATCAATGCTCCATTTAATATCACTGTAGAGATTTGTTTTCTAGCACTCTGATCAGTTCAAATATTGTAGAACTTCAAAAAGCTTAAAAGTCACTTCTTTCAGCTGTAATTTCTGTATTTGTTTTGCCTCCTTTGCTAAGTGAGGTGTTTAAACATTGTTTATAATGTTTTTTAATTTTTGCTCTTATTTTTGATGATCTACTTGGAAAACAGGTGGTGTGAATGAAAATCTTTCAAAAACTTGAATTATGTGTTAATGCTTTTATTTTTTTATGTCCAATAGACAGAATGTGCAAATTTCATCAGAGTACTTCAACCCTATAACAAAACTCACATCTATGTGTGTGGAACTGGAGCATTTCATCCAACATGTGGATATATTGACCTTGGAATCTACAAGGAGGTAAAACAATTGAAGAGTATGAAAAACATAATTTATTATAATACCGTGTTACTTATTGCCATGTGCATTTTATGACATAAGACAGGCAGATTTGAATATAAAGGTAGAATCATATAGTTTATGAGTTGTTTAAGAACTTATGTGTGTTAGTTCCCTAGGGCTACTGTAAAAAATATCACAAGTTGGGTGACTTATAAGAACAGAAATTCATTGTCTCACAGTTCTAGAGGCCAGAAGTCCAAATCAGAGTATTGACTTTGTTGATTACTTCGGATGGCTGTGAGAGAGGAACTGTTCCTTGTTGGTCTTCTAGCTTCTGGTAGCTCCAGACATTCCTTTTCTTGTAGCTGCAGTGTCATATGATATCCTTCTTCTGTCTCCCTGTGTCTGTGTATCTTTTCCTCTTTTATAAAGACACTAGTCGTATAGGGTTTGGACCCACCCTACTCCAGCATGACCTCATTCTAACTTCGCTGATAACATCTTTAAAGACCCTATTTCCAAACAAGATCACATTCACAGGTATTGAGGGTGAGGATTTCAACAGATCTTTTGCAGGGACACCACTTAATTCATGACATTCATGTTCCTAACTATTTTATGGACTGTCAATTTGATTATATGCTTTATCGTCTTAGTATTTGTCTTGATTTTCTCTTGAATTTCCTTTGTAACTGGATCTACATAAGATGTTGCTGTTGGTAAAAATCCATCTCCACAAGATGTTGCAATGGAATTGCATCTTTTAAAGAATTTCGTTGTTACCATCCAATAAGGTTGAACCTTTTAAGTATACATACAATTGTGGAAACTAAGATACAGAGAGTTTAAATGATTTTTTTAATGCATATAGATAAACAGTAGCACCCTGAACTAATTGTTTATGCTGGACCAAATCTACATAGTAGAAATAAAGGATGTATTAGGAGTAATGGATTCCAGATATCAGTGAGCATTTTAATAAATGGGAAGCATGTAGACTTCTGTACTTTACCAATACGTTAGAGTGCTTTTTTTGTGTGTCAGGAACTGTGCTATGCACTTTACATGGATTGCTTCTTTTGAATTTCACAGCACCTCTAATGAAGCAAGTACTGTTATAATTCCCAATTTACAAGTCCATAAAAATTGTCCCAGTGGAATTCAATAACATGCCTAAGATTTCCCAACCAATAAGTTGTCCAGCAAGGATTTGAACGAAAACAGTCCATCTCCAGAGCAAGCATGCTCAACTGAGCTTTAGAAAACGTGCTCTAAATTGTTTTTTTTTTTTCATACGGGCTGACGGGTTGCATTGTCATCCTCATATATATATGTATATGTTTCTGTGTATATATGTATGTGTATATGTGTGTGTGTGTGTATACACTTTCTGTGAATAACCACACATATTTGCAGGATCGCTGGCTATGTTTGAAAGTAAAGTCTGGGCTCATGGAGCAGGATTCTTTACATTGACTTAATTGATTCATGCGGAAATCAAAACTACGACTGTGGCTGGATAAATGTTTCTCTCTAACCAACATTTATAACCAGCCCAGACTCAACTGTTTGGAAACAAAGCAACTCAGATAGTTAAATCTCTGAGCCACTAGGAGACCTGGCAACTTGAATCCATCATTCTTTGTTGTTGGTGTAATTTTCTCCTGCCTAGTTTTGATGAAGGGTAATATATAACAATAGCTCATAGCATAGTGTGTAATTGCATGAGATAGTCCCACAGCTTAGGTGTGTTTTGAGGCCTGAAGCTAAAGGCCAAACTCACAATCTGTTGAGGGAGGCACATAGTGATCCATGGCTCCTAACAGTCATAACTGCTGAAAGGGAATTTAAATGGAGCTAATTACTTAGCTTGGGACTGTCAAGAATCCGTGAGTCAGTCAATTTTACTAATTTTGTGAATAAGAGAATTATGAGTGAACAAGGGGTACTGAGCCATGTAAGTTTTAGCTGGTCAGGAGAACAGATAATTGTATGACAACCCTGCTTGAAGATTGTTAACTTCTTTTATGTGCTTTTATTCCCAGGAACTTTTGTCAGAAGTCATTGTGTTTCCATAGGGAGTTTAGGAGACACTTTCATTTTCAAATAGACAAGGTTGCTCCTAGGTAGCTGGGAAGAGGGAACAGCATATACAAAAGGGAAGGAGGTGAAAGGTGGAGAAAGAAGCATTCTGGGGATTGTTATTTAAGGAAGAATCCCACATTTCTGACTTTGGGCAGTGAGTTGGAGGGCGATGTTATTTATTGAGATGAGAGTAGTAATAAGTTTGTGGGCAAAATGGTTAGTTTTGTACATTCTGTATTTGAGAGATATTTGGTAGATCCTGTCAAGTGGGCAGTTGATTCTGGGATGCTGGAGAGAAGTCAGGGCTGGTGTCAACCATTTCTAATAGCAGTTTGAGCATGTATAGCCAGCCAGAGTTTGAATTCTGGCTCTAGTAATTTAGCAATGCTATACCCTTATGTACTCTGCATAAACTTTCTAAAAGTCTGTTTATTCAGTAAAGTGATGGTGATATTAATAGTAACTACCTCACAGAGTTATTTTGAGGATAAAATGAGAAAATGATTGTATGGGCTTTGGCATAGAGCCTGCTTCATAGCAGTCACTTAATTCTCAGCCATTATTGGGCAACAGGTTTGTAGAAAGGTAAAGAGACATGAATTTCAAAAGAATATATCAATATCTATGTTCATATCTATAGATATATTTATCTATATAAGGTATCTTCATCTACATTTGTATATCTATATGTGTAGATATAATCTAAAAAATAAAATCTATAAACTATAAATATACTTATGAATATAATCTGCAATGCTGGAAATGTCTGGTAACTTGAATAATTTGGAAGTATATTCTTTTCTCTGGGATCTCCCCTCTGCTACTGTAAATTGCATCTTTTAATGGATATGATACTTATAATAATTTTGCCTAATGGTTGTCGTGATTAAATGTTTGCTTACTGTCATTCTTATTTACTCATCTCTTTATTTCTCCAACGATATTTCTGTGTATGCAACTTAGATAGATGCTTTGGTGAATAATTATTTAGACTCAAGAAATTTCAGGGGGAAAAAATCTTACAAAATTAAAACTGTCTCACAAATTAGGCTGTTGTGTAATTCAGTGAGTTTATCTTAGGAAATGCTTTTAATTATCAATTATTTCTTACATCATTTTTCATTGGTGTCCTTGACTCTGGCTGAAGTTTTCTTGCTGTCTCCGTTCTCCAAGAGATTGTGAAGGGGAGCTTGTCTTCAGCCTCCACAAATACCAATGTTTGGGCTTATCGTGAGAATTTAATGAAATGTTGCATTTGAAAACAGATGTCTAGACAATTGTAAGAGTTTATCTAGTACCTTGCATCCACTGTGACATTCTCTCAGAAATTTTCTTTTTCTTCTTTTCCTCAGCATTTTATTATTTTTTTTGAGGCACCAAGATTCAATTTACATTTTCCCTTTACAATATCCCATTATAGGTTTTAGAGTGAACAGGTTTGTTTAACCTGTGGAGAATAATACACTCTTAATGATGCTTTAAACATGGAGTCAGTATGTATAGGACTTTTTTTTTTTCTTTCCCCCCCCCTCGCATAGCTGTAGCCCCATACATAGCCAGGAAGCATGTTCTAAGTATTTTCTCATTGGGCTTTTTTCATATCTAGACTGCAGTATCACAACCTTTCATTAGATGACCAATTCTAACTAAACATACTTGGACTTGAATGTTGAAGGCCAAGGTGATTCTATAAATTAATTTCAATACATTTTTGAATCCATGTGTTTGAAATTATTAGGCTGGAGTAGTTAAGAAAATGAATTTTGGAGCTGGCCCTATTTCAAGCTCTTGCCTCACCCCTTACTAGCTACGTGACACTGGACAAGGAATTTAACCTCTTCGGTCCTCAATATTTCTCTTACAAAGCTGATATTATTAAAGTAGGCTTGTTGTAAGGATTTAATGACGCAATGTGTATAAAGCTCCTGGCACATGATTAGTACCTATTAAATATTAAGTAATATTATTGTTCGGAACCCTGGTGGCACAGAGGTTAAACATTCAGCTGATAATCAAAAGGTTGGTGGTTCAAACTCACCAGCCACTCCTTGGGAAAAAGATACGGTAGTCTGTTTCCTTAAAGATTACAGCCTTGGAAACTCTATGGGGCAGTTCTGCTCTGTCCTATAGTGTCCCTATGAGTTGGAAATAACTCTGCGGCAATGGGTTATCATTGTTAATATTATTGTCATTATTAAAAATATGGAATAGCAATTCATAATCAGGCTATTTAAATTGCAGTAACTTTTTTTTTTTTTTTTAAAAAGATATTGTCCTAGCTATCTAGTGCTGCTATAACAGAAATACCCCAAATGGGTAGCTTTAACAAACAAAAATTTATTTTCCCATAATTTAGGGAGCTAGAAATCCAAATACAAGGCACTGGCTCTAGGGTAAGGCTTTCTGTCTGTTGGCTCTGTGGGAAGATCCTTATTCCTTGGCTCCTTGGTGATCTTCATGTGGCATGGTTTCTATCTTCTTCCATCTCTGCTTCCTTTATCTGCTCCTTTTATATCTTGTAAGAGATTGACTCAAAACTCACCTTACACTGTCCTGTCTCATTAACATAACAAAGACAACCCATTACCAAATTGGATTGTAACCTCAGGCATAGAAGTTAGGATTCACAACACATATTTTTGGGGGACACAATTAAATCCATAGCATTCCACCCTTTGACTTCCAAAAATTCATATTTTTCCCACATTCAAAACACATTTACCCTATCACACCATCCCAAAAGTCTTAAATCAACTTCAAGTCCAAAATCTCATCTTCTGAATTATCTAAATCAAATATACGTGAGGATTTAGGCGTATTCCACCCTGGGCAAAATTCCTCTTCATCTGTAGACCTGTGAAATCTAGAATATGAGTCATCTGCTTCCAAAGTACAATGGTGGAACAGGCACAAGGCAGACATTTACATCACAGATGGGAGAAATTGGAGGGAAAGGAGAGATAGCAGGCACCGAGCAAGTCCATAACCCAGTAGAACAATTTACATTAGCTCTCAAGGCTTCAAAATAATCTTCTATTCTTTTGGATCATCTGGGCAATGGCCCCACCCTCCAGAAACTGGGTGCTGGCCATGCTCTCTGGATTCTGGGTGGATGCCCCTCAGCCCTGGGCTTCATCCCTGCCTTCCAGACCCACTGAGAGGGCAACTCTGTTTTCTCAGCTTTGGGTGGCCCTGTTCTCCTAGTCCACCTGAGTGAAAACCCCACACCCTCAGCCCTGGCAGGCCCCATTCTTCTGCCCCTTTGGCATGGCAGCCCGGCCCCCTCAGCTTTGGTCAGTAGCGCCATTCCCCTGACACTCATGAATGGCAGTCCCACACTACAGAACCGAGTTGAGGAAGTTCTGTCTCTCTGAAACCTAGGATGCTGTCTCTCTACCCTTTGAAGCCAATGCAGCCCTACTTCCCATGCTCCTTCCAGTAGTTTTGCTGATCTCTGAGCTGCTCCAGGGATGGTCCTTTTCTTTTCTTGGAGGACAACAGATGTAGTTCCTTTGGCCTGTTTCCAGCCAATAGAATTCCAAGAGGCAGACATCGTTCTTTCCTTTTGTTCTTTTTCTGTCCTTTTCAGTCTAGGCTGATGGGTTTTCTGCTGTGACAGTTGGTTAGATCCATCTGTCAGGCTCAATCTCTTTAACAAAAGATTGTGTAGCTGGGTCTTTGGTGAAATTCTAGGACACATGTCCTTAGTTTGTACAACAGAATTTTCCATATCTCTAAGTTTTGTTTTCATATTGCACAGTTCATTTTTAAGTCCATCTCTTTCGTCTTGCATCTTACCATAAGTGACAAGGAGAAAACACGCAACCCCTTTAAGATCTTGCTTAAAAAAAATCTCCTTAGCCAAATATCCAAGTTCATCACTTACAAGTTCTACCTTCCACCAAACATTTGAATATTATTCAGACAAGTTCTTTACCACTGCATAAAAAGCATTGCCCTTCCTCCTTTGTCCAATCACACATTCATCATTTTCTTTTAAAGCCTCACCAGAAGCACATTTAATTTCCACATTTCTAGCAACATTCTGTTGCTGATACCATATGTATTATCTAAGATGGTGGATACTTTTTCAATAGCTCTCCTCACTTCCTTCTGAGCCTTCACCAGAATTGTCTTTGAAGTCCATAATTCTACCAACTGTCTCTTTAAGGCAATCTAGGCTTTTACTGTTTAGGCACCTTAAAACTCTTCGAGCCTCTACCTGTTACCCAGTACCGAAATCACGTCCACATTTTAGGTATCTATTGAGCAGCGCTACCACTTCTGGGTACCAAATTCTGTCTTAGTTACCTAGTGATGCTATAACAGAAATACCACAAATGGGTAGCTTTAACAGACATAAATATATTTTCTCACAGTTAAAAAAAAAAACCAAACCCATTGCCGTCGAGTAGATTCTGACTCATAATGGCCCTGTAGGGCAGAGAACTACCCCATAGGGTTTCCAAGGAGCAGCTAGTGGATTCGAACTGCCAACATTTTGGTTAGCAGTCAAGCTCTTATCTCACAGTTCAGGAGTTTAGAAGTCCAAATTCAGGATGCCAGCTGTAGGGGAAGGCTTTCTCTCTGTTGGCGCTGGAGGAGCAGCCGTATCCCTTGGCTCCTTGGTGAACTCCATGTGGCATGAGGTCTATCCCCTCCCATCTCTGATTTCTTAATCTGCTGTTTTTATATCTTGTAAGAGATTTACTCAAGACATACCCTACACTAATCCTGTCTCATTAATATAACAGAACAACCCATTCCCAAATGGGGTTATAACCACAGGCATACATAACACATATTTTGGGAGGAACAGTTCAGTCGATAACAGGCGTAGTAACTACTGTTGGTTTTGGTCAAAAGAAAAGAAAAAGATCTGAAATAACAACATAATATATCAAATAGTCCAATTTCCTCTATCCTCTTGTTTCATTATTTGCTTTCTAGATACATATCACTGAATGGTCCTTTCTTATTACATGTGTTCTCTGATATAGATTTGTAGATACTCCATCTAGAGAGAATGTCTGACATTCTGAATTTTTCTAACTGGAGTACATTCAGGACGAGTCATCGGCCTTTTTTTGGATGGTAGTGTTGTCATTGCTATGGCATACTCAAATTCAGGGGCCATATTTATTATACATTCATATTATTCTTGGACGGTTCAACTTAAGATGTTATTTTTTTTTCCCTGAATATTAAAAGTCTGCCAATGTCATTCTGTCTGTGGCCACTATTATAAAAATAGATGCTGCAGCCAAAAATAATTATATGACTTTAAAGTGTACAGTGTTTTCATAATAGTGAAAATACTACAGCAGGATTTTTTTGACCACATGTATCAACAGCTCTGAAAATAAACTGCCTGCCTTAGAACACTTTTATGTCACTAAAATGCCAAAATATTATAAGGCTTATGTGATATAGTATAGTCACATGTGCTTAGGCAGATAGACCATAATCATTGTTATAAATTCTATAAATATTATAGTAAAATTATTTTTTTCAGTGAGGAAATTAGTTGCATGAGGCTCAATGATTATTTATTAGGCTTAAGAAATGTGTGTATTTGGTGGTGATTTTGATAAAGATTATGGTCCAGACTAATTGAATTGATGAGTATAATACTACATCTAACTGAAAAATTCACTTAATGTTACCATTACCACTTTGTGTAAAAGAGACCAAACATGAGGATTGAGTCTTGCCAGACATAATATTTGCTAAAGAGTTAAGGAGCACGGTGTGATACGTATGCTATATGCTCAATCAGTTTTTATTGAATTAATGAGTTGGAATTTAGTTCTTATCTCCTATGTTCTTGCTGACTTTGATTTTGTTTTTAAAATCACTTGTGTTAATATTTCTTATAACAGGAAGTTATGTTCAAACTAGACACAAATAAGTTGGAGTCTGGCAGACTGAAATGTCCTTTTGATCCTCAGCAGCCTTTTGCTTCAGTAATGACAGGTAAGATCAACCAAGGCAGTTCTTACATTTAGGTAATTTTCTGAGAAAGTATGAGTAGATTAGACCACATTTTCTTATTGAGTTAAAGGTCATTTTGGATTTATTTTCTACTGGCTATTTGGGTCCAGCCTGGGCCAAATCTCTGTATACCTGGCATTCTTATCAATAAGGTGAGACCCCAGCAATCTTTAATGCCTGCACAGATTCTTGTTAAATGAATTTCTAGCTGAATTCTTTTGTAATGTAAATGATCACATGCTTACTTAATCTATAGTTTTGCACTTAAATGTTTCAGATTCTTAAACTGAACCATGTCTGTATTTGCATCAGTATGGAAGTTAAACTTAGCAATTCCTTCAACACAATAGGTTACAGAATATGTTGAAAATTTGAATGGAAGGATTAATAATAAGGTATAAGTGGCTAAGATAGTAAACAAAAGGAATCAAACTACATACAGATAATAGAATCTTATAACACTTTTTCCTCCAATATCACTGTCTCCTGATTATATTAATTAAAATGTTATGAAGTTAGTTGCTAGCATATCCACTTTGTATATATCTTAAATGATCTCACTTTGTATACATCTTAAATTCTCTTATGAGACCGCTGTCCCGTTCAAAAAAGGCGGAACTGTGTGGTCTGAAGTTTTTCTGAGGAATGTAAGCTTGACCTCTGAATTTCAACCATTATAAGGACTACTTTTGTCTTGGTTTCTTTCATGACTTTAGTCCCTTTTTATTTAACTTGTCTATCAAATGTTTGAATAGATAAGAGTGAAGCACTATGACATTTTAATTTTTCAGTTAGTGAGCACTGGTGATCTTGCTTGGAAGTGAAAGCATGTGTTTTTCCACGTTTTGAAAATTATATGACTAACGTTCATTCATTATTCTAAGAAAATAAGATAATTTGCAATTTTGACCTGTCAAGTGGGTTGACACACCCTTAATAAAAAAAACAATAGATTGTAGGCAGTGGTGACCCCTCTTAGGAATCTCTAGGTAATTTTAAATACAAAGCAGACAATTTTAAAGTGTGGATAGACAGACCCAATCATTAGGATGAATCATACCAGTTTGTCCTGACAAACCGCTCAATTATCAGCAATTGTATATGCTTCAAAATAATGGTTTGCTTCCTGTATGCTTACCAAACTGTCTCACAGTGCATTTTGTTGTTGCTGGCAATATGTTCGTCTTTTTGTTTTTTTTCAATTAGTCCGATAATGAAATATTGCCATTTACCTGAAATATTTTCGGGGAGTGCCTCAGGAGGATGGGAGTAGTACTATATTTGCATCTAGTTTGCATAGCTAGAGTTCTTTCTTTTTTGTTTTGTTTTTTCCTTTAGTTGTTGACTATTGTCATTAATTAATTTGGGCTATCCTAATAGTTTCAGTAAAAGGCTTATTTAGAAAGCTATAATCAGAGAATTTAGAAAGTGTCTTGAACACTTCTTATACAAAAGTAGAATTTTAAAGATAAGTTTCTGAGGAAAATTGAGGTTCAGTAATAAAGCAATATCTTTGTTTTATATTTAGTTGTCTAAAAAATCAAAATACTCTGAAGAATTTAGCCTTTTTTGAATCTACTAAGTGCACCCAAACTAGTTGACTATAAGAGTTTCTTGTAGTAGCCAGAGGCTTAGCTCTCAAAGGGCAACAAGTCTACTCTAGGGACAACCTTCTTCTCCCAGCCACCTCCCCGCCTTCCAAATTATGCTGACTAGCATTAGGGAGCATGTACCCTTGACTCCCTGTTTCCTCTCCCTTGTCCTTTTCTCTCCTCCTCCTTCCCTCCTCTTCCTCCTTCCTTTCCCCTCCCTCTCCTCTTTCTTCTCTTTCCCCTTTTCTCTCCCTCCTCCTCCTTCCCTTCTCTGCCCTTCTTTTCATCCTAGTCTCCTGTTTTTCTCCCTCTCACTCTCCTTTCACTTCTCCTCCTCCTTCTCCCTTTCTTTCCATCCCTTCCACTCATCTTCCTCCTTTCATTTCACTTCCTCTCTTCTCTCTCCCTCTGTGGTAAACCATGGACATGCACTTTACATAAATAATAGGACAAAGAAGTTTGGTATGCGGTAATGGCAACATTTTTCTTTTTTCAGAAATTCCTGTTTATCAGAACCATTAGAGACATGATTAGCTACAAGGAATGCAACAAGTTATAATTACAAAGAGTGACTTCAGTGCTGAAAGCTCTCTTTCAGTAGAGGTTAGGCAAAGAAAAGTTGTGGTCATTGAGGTTGTATGGGTTAAGTAAATACTAATTATACAGTCTACTCCTCATTATGGCATTTACTTTTTAATATGTTTTCCTTGTTGCTACAAAGAGGAACTTCTAATTACGTTATATCTTTGAATTATTTGTGGTGAGAAGGAAGAGAAAAAGTGCTTATTCAAAAGGGAAGTTAATGCATATGTAATTATTAATTCAGATGACTTTGACCTTTTTTATATTCAAGCATCTAACACCAGCTTACCAAAATTAATTGAGTTATATTTCTTCAACTAAGCACATTTTTCAAAATCTGAAAGTGAAATTTGTGAAACAATATATTCTGATGTTAAGCAATAAACATCATTTGTTTCATGCTGTGCAGTGAAATTAGTATATTGTAAATAGTCTCTACTGCTGTACTCTAAAAAGTCCTATGTATTTTTTCTCCCTCTCAGATGAGTACCTCTACTCTGGAACAGCTTCTGATTTCCTTGGCAAAGATACTGCATTCACGCGGTCCCTGGGGCCTACTCATGATCACCATTACATCAGAACTGACATTTCAGAGCACTACTGGCTCAATGGTTAGTGATTTTCTCACTTATGATTGTTTTTCCTTTGTTTTTGGATAGATAAGAAGCTCATTATTATTCACTCAAACGCGTTTTGGGAGAATTGATTTAGCTCAGCGTATGAATACATTTGAAACAATCCCCCACTAAGTTAGACAAACCTCTAGAAATGTTTGAGTATGTAATCATAGTTTGTGTTGTTAGTTGCCCTCAAGTCACCTCCAACTCATGGCGACCCCATGTATAACAGAATGAAACATTGCCTGGTCCTGTGCCATCTTCATGATCATTGGTATGTTTGAGTCCATTGTGTGGCTGTTGTGTCAATCCATTTAATTGAGAGTTTCCTTCATTTTCACTGACCCTCTACTTTACCAAACAAGATGTCACTTTTTAAGGAATAGATTTCCTGATGTTACGTCCAAAGCAAGTGAGCCAAAGTCTTGCCGTCTTTGCTTCTAAGGAGCATCCTGGTTGTATTTCTTCTGAGACTGATTTGTTTGTTCTTCTGGCAGTCAATGGTATATTTAGTATTCTTCACCAACACCATGGTTCTAATGCATCAGTTCTTCTTTCCTTTCATTGTCCAGCTTCTGCATGCATATGAGATGTTGAAAGGACCATAACTTGGGTTGGGCACACTTTAGTCATCAACATGACATCCATTTACTGAGTGTGTGCTATGTCCTAAGTTCTAATTAATATGTTTAATATTCACAATAACCTATATGGGAAATGCTATTATTATATGCCTTTTATAGATGAGGAAACTGAGGTACAGGGAAGTTATGCAATTCAGTCAAGATCCTACAGCTTGTCAGTTACAGAGCTGGGATTCAAGCCTGCAATCTTCCATTTTCAATTACCAACCAATACTGTTTATGAACCCAATGATAGTGATTGTATTGTAATGCTAACTTCTATTGTTTAAAGATGATTTATGTTTGTGTTAAGACATGTTCCTCCAGATTTTTAACTCTTATTGATATTAACTTGCCATTATTTTGTCTGATCACTTATTGTTTATGGGTCATAAAATACTTTGGGTTTTCAAAAAAAAAAACTCTCGAATGTTTTTAATGAATTCAAGGAACAATAGAAGGCTTCTACTTTGTCCCACTGCTTTATGAAGGGTCATATTTTATCAAGATTTTCTAATGCTTTCTAATTAATATACGACTATTACATTGCATGGCAAAATAATGTAGCACTGCTGTTTAAGGCAGACAGAGTTTCTCATTCCTGCCATAAATATTGGGCTTTGGAGGAGGCCAGTGTAGGGATTTCCTGGGGGCTATCTCTCCATCTGTCAGAGGGTCATTTAACCAGTGACAGTATAAACATAAGAGAAGAACGCTTTAAAAACATTTCCTTACAATACCTACAGATCAATTTATTTACACAATAATGTGATCTCCATTGATCAAAGAGTACCCTTTCAACAGCAAAAACAAATTTAGAAGAATATACCCAACTATGTGATTACTTATAAATTTGTTTAACACATATGCAAGACAAGAATATCTTTTTGTGCATTGCGGGGTCTTTGAAAAATAACGTGATCTGCAAGTAACCCAGGGTTTTCACCTGTAATAAAGCTTGAGTATCTGTTTAGGTACGAAAATATTCTTATAACTTTAAAATAAAGTATAAGTTTGCATTCACCAGTTTTGGTGAAGGCAAATATCATCATATTGCCTCTCTCTTAAGAGATTATTTTATTTTGGTTTTCACTATGACACACCTATAAAGAAGTCTGCAGCATTGTCAGAACAAATGCAGAAAATATTATTTGCCTAGAATGCTGTTTTTAGTACTATATGAAGAGAATTACAAGTAGGAAGTGTTATGGACGGAATTGTGTCAGCCCAAAATATGTGTTGAAAATCCTAAACCCCTATATTTGTGGATGTAATCTGTTTGGGAATAGGACTTTCTTTGTTATGTTGATGAGTCCACGTCAGTATAGGATGTGTTTTAAACCAGTCTCGGGAGCCCTGGTGGTGCAGTGATTCAAAGCTGTTGGCTGCTAACCAAAAGGTCAGTGGTTCCAACTCACCAGCTGCTCCTCAGGAGAAAGATGTAACAGTCTGCTTCCATAAAGATTTACAGCCTTGAAAACCCTATGGGGCAGTTAACCTGTGTCCTATAGGGTCACCATGAGTCAGAATCTACTTGACAGCAATGGGTTTTTAAACCAATCAGATTTGAAATTTGAAAACAGCAGATTAGGTGCAGAGAAGGAAGCACAAATGGAGGGGAAGATACACTCCACATGAAGATCTCCAATGAACTGAGGAACAGAAGCTGAAAAGAGACAAGGATTTTCCTCCAGAGCTGACAGAAAGAAAGCCTTCCTCTAGAATCTGCACCCTAAATTCAGACTTCTAGTCCCCGAAACTGTGAGAAAATAAATTTCTTTGCTCAAACTGCTCACCTGTGGTATTTCTGTTATAACAGCACCAACAAACTAAGACAAGAAGTATTGAATTAACATTCCCCTAATAAACAACTTTTGGGGGCCTGTTGCATACTCAGTGCTATTCTGCCCATTGAGTCTGTAAAGATAGAGTAGTGTTCCTGGGCTCATGAATGATCAGTGCTCTGCTCTGCCTGGAGCATAAGGAGAGAGGTGGATGAGGCTAGAAAGCTGTAAATATTATCCTGAAATCAATGGGGAGTCGTCTATGGTTTATTTTTTAAGCAGTGAATTAAATCTTTGTTTTTTGTAAAAGTAACTGGCAATAGCATGAAGGGAAGACTAAAGGAGGATGAGAACACAGAGAGAAGAATCCTTTCATGAAAGCAGGAATATGAGGATGGGACTGGAACAAAAGCAGTGGCAGTGGGGGACATAAGAATATATAGCTTAGAATATTTGACAGTTGATACTTTATTGTAAATAGAAAAATCCTAGGATGTGAGGTAGAGTTTAAGAGAAGATTTTGGATGCTGGGAAAACTTTGCAATTTAAGAGGAAGAAAGCAGCAGAAATGAAGAAATTTAACGTAAGAGAAGGGATAAATGATAGAGAAAGTTCTCAGTGGATGGCATGCAGACAAATGATTCAGAATTAGGAGAACTAATATTTAGGGTGCTAAGTCATTCAAAGCAGAATTGTACAGTTGTTAATAGCAAGGGTGAGTCTATGTCCTGGTTTGCTCAGGACATTTCCATTTACCTCTGTTATCATTCTACTCTCAAAAGTGTCCCAGTTCGGACAAAAAATTAATAGCTATCTCTGCGGAGCTTAATTACCTGGTTTTACCATTCATTTGTGGCCTTGGTCAAATTACTTAACCTTTCTGTGCATTTAAATTCTTTGTCTAATAATTTAGCATAATAAGAGTATCTATTCACAGGGTGTTGTGAGGACTAAATTAATTCATACAGAGAAGTCTGTTAGAAGACAATTTTAAGAGCTGAATTCTTGTTAATATTATCAGTATCATTATTATCATTAGTCCTGAAGATGAAGGGAGTGTCAAGCTAAAACCTTGAATGTTCTGTGATTCTCTGACATCTGTTTGGCATTTTTAACTATTGACTACCCTTTCCTTCTCTCTGTCTGTTCATAATTCTGTAAACTCATTAATTCTAATAGCTTAAGCTGCTTCCTATGTTCCAGTGTCCTCAAGCACTGTATCTCCAATCTTCTCCTGTAACTAAGTGCCTAGAAAAAAACTTACTTAGATGTGTTCATTTTTATCACAAATTAAAAAAATTTAAAAAAAAAACTGGTTGCTTAATACAGGAATAAAGATATCTAAAACCTCAGCTTTTGTTGTGCTGCTAACTTGAGATTTATACATGTTGTTTAATGATTTTTTACTCAGTTTCTTCACATATACATACATACATATATATATGCATGTGTGTGTGTGTGTGTGTGTGTGTGTGTGTGTGTGTATCTTAGTCATCTATTGCTGTTATAACAGAAATACCACAAGTGGATGGCCTCAATAAAGAGAAATTTGTATTCTCACAGTTTAGGAAGCTAGAAGTCTGAATACAGGGTGCCAGCTCTACGGGAAGGCTTTCTCTCTCTGTTGGCTCTGGGGGAAGGTCCTTGTCGTCAATCTTCCCTGGTCAAGGAACTTCTCAGAGCAGGAATACCAGGTCCAAATGTAGTGCTATTTTCCTGGCTTTTGTTTCTTGGTGGTATGAGTTCCCCATGTGTCTCTGCCCACTTCTGTCTTTTATATCTCAAAGGAGACTGACTTAAGACACAACCTAATCCTGTAGTTTGAGTCCTGCCTCATTAACATAACTGCCACTAATCCCACCTCATTAACATCGTAGTGGTAGGATTTACAACACAGGAAAATCACATCAGATGACAAAATGGTGGACAGTCACACAATACTGGGAATCATGGACTAGCCAAGTTGACACAGATTTTTGGGGGACACAATTCAATCCACAACAATATGTACGTATGTATATACTGTTACAGATTGAACGTGTCCCCCAAAAATGTGTGTCAGCTTGGCTAGGTCATGATTCTCAGTATTGAGTGGTTCTCCACCATTTTGTGATCTGATGTGATTATCCTATGTGTTGTAAATTCTAACCTTTATGACATTAATGAGGAAGGACTCAAACTACTACAAGATTAGGTTGTATCTTGAGTCAATCTTTTTTGAGATATAATAGAGAGGGCTGAGCAGAGAGGAGAGGGACCTCGTTACCACCAAAAATGAAGTGCCAGGAGCGAAGCGTGTCCTTTGGACCCGGGATCCCTGTGCTGAAAAGCTCCTAGACCAGGGGAAGATTGATGACAAGTACCTTCCTCCAGAACCAATAGAGAAAGAAAGCCTTCCCTCAGAGCTGGCATCCTGAATTCAGACTTACAGACTCCTAGACTGTGAGAGAATACATTTCTGTTTGTTAAAGCACTAGGTAACTAAGACATATACTAAGTCTAAAAAATTAAAATTTTAGAAGTCTAACTTAAAAAAAAAAATCTTGTTCTCCTTTTCTAACCTGCCCTTCAATACCAGTTTCCTCATTTTTATCTGACTTAACTTTCTTAAATTCATCCACCCAGTTGGTTACCTTGGAGTTATCCTTGATTCCTTCATCCTTTTTATCTAATCTATCACTAAGAGCTTTTACTTCCTTCAAAATATCTATTGACCTTGTTTGTTTTCATGGCCACCATTCTCATATAAGTCTTCATTACCTCATCTCTGGTTTATTGCCACTACTTTTTTGCTTGCTAAGTGATTTACCTATTTCTAGTCTGTTGTCCTTCGAATTTATTTTACATAGCACCCATGCTAGTCACTATGTTAGGCACTTCTAAAGTGTGACTTTATTTACTAGTACATTCCTAAGAGAATTAATGATTCCACTTTCCATTTGGGGATAAATTAAAGGTCAGGTAATAGTCCATAGTTCCACAGCTAGTGCAGATGAGATTGAAAGTCAAGTATGTCTATCTAGCTCTAGGCACTTTGTTCATTCCATTCTATGGTACAGCTCATCAGCCCAAACCCTGCTATTTTGACTGCACATTTTCCATTCTTGCAACCTCACTAAAAAGAGGGTCGACACTTACATGCCATATTGGGTAACCACAAACTAAGGATGTGGGTCTGGTAGCAGGGAGCAGGGGAGGTAGAGTAAGTGAGGTTACACAAGCATTGGGGGTATGCCCAGCATCAAGGTTAGTTCAAACAGCAGGTCAGACATTTGCTGAGGGAAAACCAGGCCAGAGTTAGAGGAGCACAGTGCTTCTGAAGACCCATTCAGCTCAGAGCTTCTCCATCTATGGAAGTTAAGGCTGTAGGGATGAGCAGGGAAAGAAATTACAGATTCTTAAAATGAGAAGGACCTGCCTGATGTGCAAAGGCAAAATGGGCTTACTCAGGAAGCATTTCTGTCCTCCTTTCTGGAAAGTGGCCATTTTCCAGATCTAATCAGTCTAACGTCCAAAGATAGAGGTCAGGGGGATCATCTGGTTGGAGTCAGGAATGTGAGGAAAGAAAATGCAGTGATTTTTATAGCAATGATGGTGATTATTGGGGATTTACATGATCTTAGACATTCCCATGTTCACCTTCACGTTTTACAAGTTGAAATTCAGAATGAAGTGACTTACTTGCCTAGGTCCCCAGCTGCCAGGCCCATTCTTCCACCGAAACATCAAGCTTGTGAGAGAAGTGTCATGTCAAGTCTCCTGGGTCTGGAAGCTTGACTGCCATTTTGGTGTAAGTTATGGGAATAAGGCTGTGTTTCTGCCTTATCACTGGCTCTGCCACAGTGTTACTAACACAGTTATTAACACAGCCTACTTGGACTAAAGTTTTACTGTCCAATATGGTTGCCAGTAGCCATGTATGGATATTTAAGTTTAAATAAATTAAAATAAAATTAATTTATACTTTAATTCCTCAGTCACACTATTTATGTTTCAAGTGCTCACTTAATAGCCACATATGACTAGAGGCTACTGCATTGTGCAGTGCAGATATAGAACATTTCCCTAATCATAGAAACTTCCGTTAGACGGTGCTGGTCTAAAATATTTATTAATGACGTACAATAGCTTACAGTCTAAATAATAGTAATATAATGCATGCATACATTTTATTTACTATTCATTTAGTATGTAGATATGAAACTTACTACTGGGTTTCCTAAGATTGTTGCCAGGTTGCAAATAATTGAAAGACATTTAATATTTCAAATAACAGGATCAAGTCAATGTCTTCTTTTCTTCTCCTCTGTATAATTACATCAGTGCATTCTTTACATCTGGTTAGACAGTTTGAGAATTTTTTTTGTTAAATTTTGCCTTCTGTACTTTTATTTTTAATTTAAATTCCTATCTTTTAAATATCTGATGTGTACCTGGGTCACGCAAATGGTTAAGTGCTCAATTACTAGCTGAAAGGGTGGTGGTTAGAGCCCACCCAGCAGCGCATCAGAATACAGGCCTGGTGATCTGCTACCAAAAGGTCACAGCCTTGAAAACCCCATGGAGCACACATGGGGTTACCCACCATGAGTTGGAATTGACCTGATGACAGCTAATAACAACAATGTCAAATGTCTGATGAATGAAACTCTTGCAAAGGTAATGTTATGTTTGTTGTTGTTGGGTGTCGTCTAGTCGGTTCTGACTCATAGCAACCGTATGTACAACAGAATGAAACACTGCTTGGTCCTGTGCCATGCTCACAAACATTACTGTGTTTGAGTCCACTTTTGCAGCCACTTTGTCAATCCATCTCATTGAGAGTCTTCCTCTTTTTCACAGACCCTCTACCAATCATGATGTCCTTTTCCAGGGACTGATCCCTCCTGATAACATGTCCGAAGTACATGAGAGAAATGGTCACTATCCTTGCTTCCAGGGGGCATTCTGGCTGTACTTCTTACAAGACAGATTTGTTTGTTTTTCTGGCAGTCCATGGTATATTCAATATTCATCGCCAACACCATAATTCAAAGCATCAATTCTTCTTCAGTCTTCCTTATTCATTGTCCAGCTTTGACATTCATATGAGGCAATTGAAAACACCATGGCTTGGGTCAGGCACACCTACACCATAATTTAATAGATAGTGACTTTCTAACTTCCATTTCTATCTTCATATAATATTCTTTTTGTACGTTTTTAAAAAAATTTTTTATCCTTTCATGTTGAAGGAGAATTTATAGACAACAGAGCAGCTTTGAATGATCTTTAGCAAAATTTTATTAATGTTATATTTAGATTATTTGAAATATAAAAATTAAATTTGTAATTAGTATAGAATTAACCTTACATTTTAAATATGATGCTGTATACATCTTTTTAAGTCCATTTTTGTCACTGACCACTTAAGAGGTTTAAAATCCTTTATGCTTGTGTGAATGTCATATTGGGTTCTGTGCTCTACCTAGGATTAACCAGAATAAGATCGGCTAACCTCTGCAATGACCCGTGTAAGAATTCTTTTTTTTATATATATATACAATTTCAGTGTAAGACTTCTTATCAGAAATTCTCAAGGACTTTGTCTAATCCCGTTTCAAAAGATTTAAGAAGTGTGAATCCTTAGACTGTCTCTGAGAAACTTATTCACCTATTAAATACCTCACCAGGTGGATGAAAAATTGCAAAGATGAAGCACCATGGGCAGTTCTAGATGAAGACTTAGATGCTTCTACACTTTTCTTTATCAATTTACTCTTAATCTTAGGATTTATCAGGAATCAAGACTATAGATGGAAGTCAGGGTGTTACACAAACCCCGTTTGTGTTGGAATTTCAGGATAAAATTAAGATATATGACCATTTGGAAAATGAAAACAAACAACGATGCCTTGGATGCGTATGTTTTTGTTTTCTTTCCTGGAGTAGCTGAGAACTTTTGTTTTAAATTTTTATTTTTTTTTTATTTTTTATTTTATTTTATTTGTATTTTATTTTATATGGAGGCAGTTTTCATTTAAAGTTTTTCTTGTGGTGCTCTGTTGTCTATAAATTCTCCTTCCACATGAAAGGATAAAATTTTTTTTAAAAAATTGTACAAAAAAGATATTACAAGAACAAAGAAAAGGAAGTTAGAAACTCACTATCTGTTAAATTATGGTGGAGGTGTGCTTATCTAGGTGTAAAAAGTTCATGGAGAGAAATGAAAGTGATGTACCCTTCAGGCCACACGGATTTATGCTATTTTTGGCAATGTCTCTTGATGTCATGCTAGAGGTCCATTTGTGCAAATGCATGATTTCAAACTCCACCCCCATTAGGGCATGTTTTTCAAATGCCTAAGGGGAAAAACGTGCTATAATAAAGCCCAGGTGTCTATTGGTATGATTTTAAATGATTTAGTTCAGCAACCATTCATGTCATACACTGATTAAATGATACCTACTTTTACCCAAACTTGGCAGCAAGTCAAGAAAGAGTTTCTTCATAAAGTGCTAAAATGAATGTTCCAAGAAAGGACTTCAATAGAATCTGCAAGAAAGAAACTCTCTATTTTTTAAGGTTGTATTTATTTTTAACTTATAAACATACCTATTATTTAAATCACAGAATAGGGTACTATTTAATACTAACTCTTTCTTCATGATTCGATTTCTTCATAGTATAAATTTTTAGCTTAAACACCTGCACCATTCCTTTCCAAAGCAACTTTCATACAGTGCTTGAAAAAATAACCAGCATTCAAAAGAGAGTTCAGTAAAATAAACAGTAATGGAATAAGCACAACAAGATCATCTATACTTTTCCAAGTGCTATTTATTTTACTTTGAACTAATATATAGCATGGAGCCCTGGTGGTGCAGTGGTTAAGAGCTACGGCTGCTAAATTTTGGACAATTATCTAGTCTCTTTTCCCTTGTTGCAGTGATGATGATGAAATTCCTAAAATGTGAGCTAGTATCATACTCTATCTTTGACCATTTCAAATGCCAATATCTGGCAACACCTGGCTAATGTTTTATGTAACCAAAGTGGGTTGTCCTGTGTACTTATGCAATATGGCGATGGATTGCCATATTTATTTGTACTCCTTTCTGACCTTGTATGTTCCGCTTTGTTTTATAATTATGTTTATTTTGTTAAATTCTGTAAACTAAAGACCAAACTATCACCTCATATCATCACATCTTCCGTCTAGATGTCAGAGGGCAGGGTTTTATCCCTTCCAAACAACTCTCTGCCTCACATTGGGATTCTTTTTAGTGTGATGCTTTTTTGCTTCGGTTTACTGAGATCTCAGATTCTCTCTGAAGAGAAAATATTGTGTAAACTTTGTACCATTTTGTTACTTTTTAAAGGATAAATTCAACTCAATCATTTTGTAGTTCTGATGGAAACGAACATTACAAGGGCCATCATGTTGCATGTGTAACTTCTTTTGCAATCAAATTTAAATACCCTCATAAATTCTACTTGTGTCCATGCTCATTGTAAGCTCACGTATTTGTCAATGTAAGTAAGCCAAGTATTCCTGTAATTTCTGTTTCATGCTTTTGTTTCCCAACTAATTACTTAAGATTTTGACTTTATTATTTAGTTCTCACTCCACATGTCCATCCATTCTGCTTCGTTATTGACCTGAATTAATGAAACCTTTCTATATCCCTTTTCCAATATATGAAATGGTAGTCTATGTCAATGGTTCTTAAACTTAGATGCTTATCAGAATCACCTATACAGTTTTATTTATTTATATATTTATATGTGTTTAAAATACACATGCCAGCACACCTGGGGATTTTCATTCTGTTTGGTGGCGTTGGGTTTGGTCATCTGTATGTTCCATAAATTCTGTAGATTATTTTTAACTCCTGGTCTATGTAGAATTGGTCTTTTCTGTGGGAACCCACAATTAGTTGTCCATTTCTCTGTTCATTGTTGCAATCTCTTTTCAAGCCATTGGCAACATCAAGGCTAGGCTTTCTCCTTAGTCACATTTTGAACATGTGTCAATATTTCTTTAATCCATATTGTAATGAGTTTGATGTAAAGAGTCAGTCCTTATTCATTTTTTGTATTCATTGATTCTAGAAGTTTTTCTTGCTCTAAATACGTTGAATAGGGTAGTAATTCAATAAATATTAATGTGTTTTCATGAATTTGATGAAATCCTAATACCACATTTGTAGGAAAATTTATTTCCACAAAAGTATTATTTTTTAAGAGATCATAATATAATATATTTTAATTACAATTTAGAAGTGTTAAATTTTTGGCTTATAAAAGGATTTTTACTTTGATCAGGAATTTGAAACCAAGTGTTTTTGTGGTTTATCAATAATTTGGAAGAGAGGCTGGTAAGAAAACCAAACAAAAAACCTAGAGTGGAATTATTAATGGATCTTGCCAATTTTAATATTAATTAAAAAATTAAAGTTAAAAACATTTTCTGTAATTTCCTAAAATTTAATTTTTATGTAAATTCCTAGGATCATGTCTGTTAACAAAGTGAGATTAGCAGGAATACAAGAGTCCTAGAGTTTCCAGGAAAAGATCAGGGAAGTAATAAAGAACAAGGGCAGAAAGTTCATGCACATTTTCCCCCTCTCTCTTTTCCACTTATACCTTCTCTTTTCAGCATGGAAGAGATTGGGTGGGAGACACAGTGAGGCCAGGATGATAGAGACTCAACCAACCCACCCCTTGAAATCCAACGTGAACTTTTGTCAATTGAAGGCTGTTGTGAAGCCTTCTTTACTGGGCTGTTGACCACTTGCTGTATGTTTGCAGGAGTACACAGCAACCAGAGTCCTGGGCAAAACTCGAGAGAAGGCAATGTTGATCTTTTTCACTTCCCACCTCATTGCCTAAGGTAACCTTTCCATTTAAGTGACAGAGCCAGGTTATAAACCCAGGGAGACTGCCTGCAGAGCCTATACTGGAATCAACCAAAGCACAGATGATTGTTTCCATTCCCTCCCTTTGGCTATTACACAAAATATATCAAAGAACATTATAGTATATCAAAGTTTCAGATCTATTTGTAGTTTTTCCTAAGCTCCTCAGAAAAGACACTGTGGCTAAAAATCAATGACATCATCATATATCAGGAAATTATAAAATCATAAACGTCCAGGTTTGAAGAGACTTCTTAGGTAATTTAGTTGAGTTGTAGAAATTGTGGCTGTCAGGCAGTAATGTGGGAAGTCACCTACACTCTAGAGTTCCTGGAGAACTTATCAGGACCTCTTTATGATAATACATATTTCTATATTGTGCCATGTTTATTTGTGTACACATTTTATTTCCCATGTTCAACTCATGGTTTTTTTTTTTAATCTTGCTACTAATTGTTTTACATACAAAACACATTTAAGACTATAGTGGCTGAATTATTTCAGTATTTTAATTTATACCTTATTTTCTCTTAAACAGGAGCAAAATTTATTGGAACTTTCCCCATACCAGATACTTACAATCCAGATGATGATAAAATATATTTCTTCTTCCGTGAATCATCTCAAGAAGGCAGTACTTCTGATAAGACCATCCTTTCTCGAGTTGGAAGAGTTTGTAAGGTAAGATATGTTTACTTTATTTAAGGCAAAAATATATACATATGAAACAACCATGTAATGTCAAAGTAAAAGTTAATGTTGATTATTCACAAACTGGTAGGGTAAAGTCAGACTATCCTACATGTAGTAATTTTTTTGAAATTCAAAAGTAAAAAAAAAGATTCAAGTTTTTCAAATATTATGGCACATTTTTCCAGGGCCTGAACTCCTGTCTGCATGTGTGTTAGACCTCTTTTGCAGCTTCCTTCTTTTATTAATAGGCTGTGTCTTTCCAGGTTATTGTTATTCCCAGTAAGACCACTGCATTGTCCTGATGCAGAGGGCTGAAAAGTTTTTATATACTGTTAAATAAACTTACTATAAAATTGAGGGTAATGTAACACAATTACTATAGTAGCTTAAACACTAAAATAATTATATTCAGTATTTTTATCAAAGCATACATCACGTGTAAAAATATATGTCTTTACATGGATAAAATAAGTAGAAAATGTTTATATTATTACTATAATAAATATTTTCTAGACCATTAATCTAGGTTAGATTCTGAGAAAAAATGGGATAGTAAGAAACAAATACATGAACCAAAATGCAAAACATTTATTTTGAACAACATTGCAATTGTTTTACTAGTAATAGTTTATATATATTATAGGCAGAGAGACTCTATTAGACACTTCTTTCCACTTTATGCAATAAAGGTTCTAATTTGAGTGAATACAAACTTTACAGAGTAATAACGCTACTAGAATTATACTTTTGATTTCATTGTATTGTTCTGAATTTTCTTAGTTGGATTTATCTTTACCAAAATAACTTTTTACACCTTCAGTGTAAACTTAGTTAACAAGAGGAAGAGCTGTTAACTTAATAAATACTCTCAGTGGGAAGCTTTCTCTGGTCTTGTACAAACTTTTCATATTCTTCCATCTAAGCCTATTTCTTTTTTGTCTCAATTTGTGCCTTCAGGCTTCTGAACACTTTCAAGGGCAGAAATATAAACCATCATTGCACTTAGGAGTGCTAATGAAAACATGGCCTTTCAATGAGGCCAACTTCTGAGCCCAGATCATTCTTTACCTACTATCCTGGCCAATAATGCTGTCTCCCACTGATCCCTTCACCCCCAGGGGACAAGTCCTCTAAAAGCATCCTTACTCTTTCAGAGTCTAAGAATTCACAGTAATTTCTCTTGAAGCCTCTTGCCTGGAGATGAATGGCTGTTGCTTGGAGTGGTCGTAGTGTGTTAGTGTACTGAAGCATGCCTTATAACAACAGTAGGCTGACCCTGAAAAGCTGTGCTCTGGATTGACAAACTTTGCCTAAATGAGCTACATTAAATATGTCATAAGAGATTTATAATCAATTAAATGTATTTCAAGAGTCAGTTTCAGATAAACATATGTAACAATTGTTTGTTTCGTGAGCTAGTTCAATACTTCTTGATAGTTCTAATGCATTTTATGCAATTGACATAGCAATGTAATGTTTTTAGCTTAGTATAAATATACTGAAGGTTATCTTAGAGGGGAAGAAATAAAGAAAATTTTATTGCTCCATTTGTAAATTTTTATTTTAAAGGTGTAATATAGTCTATATGAGCATCTCATAAGGCATATTATATAAAGTTGTAACAAACTCCTATTCAACTGAAAAGGCAGAAAGAGTTGTAATAAATGAGTCTTCTCACCACAAAAAGCTCTGAGGCCACACAGCAAGATTTTGTCGTGCTATTGTCCTTGGATAAAAAACTAACACATTGCAACATCAGATAAGGACATGTGATGGATGAATTTACTTTAAAAAAAAAAAGGATAAAATAGAGGTTCTTCTCTTGTTAGTGCTTGTTAATGTATCTCTTTACTCAATCACTGTCTTAAGTAAGCACCATCTTCAGAATTTCTCACTATAAATATGATCCATTGTTTACATATTTACAATACTTGGTTTTAAATGCTTTATTCACAATTTCTTATTTACAACACACCCTGCTCATATTTTTAACTTTTACTTAATAATTTAGGATTAGATCATGGCAAACACATGAGCACTGCCAAGTGGAGATTCACTGTCAACATTAAAAATGTCTTGAAATTAAAAAAAAGAAAAAATGATAGATATGTCCTACAAAACAATAACAAGTTTAATTAAAAGTCAGTGACAGCATCATCATTGTTTCTTTTATATATTATTTTCACATGAAAAAGTTTCTTCTGACACTATGTTGAACTTATTATTCTTCTCTGATGTTTCTTGTTTTAACACCATAGGGTCATTATAGTATTGCTTTTCTATTTTCAACAGGTAATAACAGAACGCATGTCTATACTATGAAGCGAAATTGTGTTTGATAGATATAAGCAATCAAGAATAAGCAATGATCTAAGAAGGAAGAGATTTTGTTACACAGAGAGAATTAAGAGCAAACTGTACACTTTACTGAGCTTAAAAAACTTTTCAGTAACATTAGAGTCTTGGATACTTTTTGTTGTACTGGGATATCCTCACAGTACCTATTTGGAAATGTTTGAAATTTGTTGTTATTTTTATTATTGTTGTTTATTTCATTTTTTCCCCTGATAACTTTGTCACACATGAAAAACTTTATAATTTAAGAGTTTCTTACTCTTCAGCTATTAAACCAAAGTAAATATTGTTTTATTGACCACCAAAGATATTACTGAGTGGGATGTAGTGATTGATGGGTAGGAGGTTTTGAAAATAGGCAAAATTACACACAAAAAATGACTAAAGGATTGTTTTTTAAAAAAGGTGGATGTTTACAGTTTTTTAACCCATTCATTCATTATTTTATTTTTTCATTATTTCAAAAACAACAACAAAATATAAGATGATTTTTGTATGATAGGCACTACACTAGACACTGGGAGGTAAGTAAAACACTCTACACCTAGAACAGTAAGGGTAACAGACATATAAACAGGTAATCACAATATAATGTCATGGAGGTGGGAGCTGAGAACTCTGAGTATTCAGTGAAGATTGAAAATGTTTTATAAAGAAAATGGTGCTTGAACTGAGTACTACAGGAGGAGTTGTTGTGTACGCTTAAGTCAGTTCCCACTCATAGTGACCATATATGACAGAGTAGAACTGCCCCAGAGGGTTTCCTAGGTTGTAAATCTTTACGGGAGCAGATCACCAGCTCTTTTTTCCCATGGAACCACTGATGGATTCCAATTGCCAACCTTTCGATTAGCAACTGAGCGCTTAACCATTGCACCACCAGCTCCTTACAGGAGGCTTAGGACTATGATAAGTAAAGGGAAAGAACAGGCATTTCAAGCAGCATTGTGACAGGGTACATTTTGTTCACAGAACAGTGAAATCTTTTTGTAACTGAAGCAAGGACTGTGTATGGGGATGAATATCACCTGAGATTGGAGTGGTAAGATAGTAAGAAGTCTTGTGTTCCATGTTCAGGAGTATGAGCTCTATCCTGATGGAATGAGGAGTGATAAAATATTTTAGGCAGAGAAGTGACTTGATAGATATATTTAGCAACAATTTTGAGAATGTACCTGGATGGAGAAATATTTGTGAGTGGGAGACTCGTTAGGTGGTTCCTTGAAGACAACAATGATGAAGAGATAAGGATGAGTTAAAGAGATATTTCTGAAATAGAATCTAAGCGTCAATTTCTAAAAAATCCTTAACTTATTGCCTGTTTTATTAATTGCTTAGTCTAGACCAGCACTGTCTATTAGAACTTTCTTCGATGATGGAAATGTTCCATATCTACTCTATCCAATTTCATATTCATATGGCTAATGAACAATTGAAATATGGCTAGTGTGACAGGAATTTTAAATTTTATTTAATTTTAATTAATTTAAATTTAAATAGCCTCATGTGGCTAGTGACTATCACATAGGTATAGATTATAAAAGTACTCCTTTATTTGACATATTTGTTGCTAATCTACCCTGTGCATGACACTGTGCTAAATGATACTTTCGAAGAAGTTAAAAAAAAAATGACATGATACCTGTACTCACTGAGTTTACAATCTAGTAGGTGAAATAGAAATTAAATAAGTAAACATAAAAATTAACATATAATTATAAAATGTGATAAGTGCTATGATGGAAAAATCGCAAGGGGCAATTAGGAAAAGTAGATGGACTTTCGATTGGTTAGGAAAGGCCTGTATGAGAAAGGTCAGGTCTGGGAAATGACAGGAAATCCTAGCACAAGGGTGACAAGAGTGGAGAAGAATATTCCAGGCAGAAAAATGTGTGAAGTCTTAGAAGTAGGAAAAAACATTTAAGGAATTAAAATAGGGTCATTGTGACCTCCCTGAGAGAGAACACAACAAAGAGTCCCTGATGGAGCAGAAGAAAAGTGGGTGCAGAACTCAAATTCTAGTAAAAAGATCAGACTTAATGGTCTGACTGAGACTGAAGGAACCCCAGAAAGCATGACCCCCAGACTCTCTGTCAACCCAGAACTAAAACCATTCCCGAAGCCAACTCTTCAGACAAGGATTAGACTGAACTATAAGACATAAAATGATACTCATGAAGAGTGTGCTTTTTAGTTCAAGTAGCTACATGAGACTAAATGGGTAGCTCCTGTCCAGAGGCGAGATGAGAAGGCAGAGAGGGTCAGAAGCTGGTTGAATGGACACGGAAAATCCAGGGTGGAAAGCAGGAGTGTGCTGTCACTCAGAGAGAGAAATTAGGGTCACATAACAATGTGTGTATAAATTTTTGTATGAGAAACTAACTTGAGCTATAAACTTTCACTTAAAGCACAGTTTTAAAAAAATAAAAATAAAAAAGTTAACTCTAAAATAGGGTCATTGTGCCTAGGGTTTAATGATTAAAGGAAATATTAGCACAATAATGACTGTTTCCTCTTTAAAGCATACATAACATTTCAACAGTCCTCAGAAATCTTATCTTCCCTGTTTATAAGTAGGACTGACTAATGTTGCAAATATTGGTTCTATGATATAAATGGAAGACTTCAACAAGTTCCTGTCCTATTTATAATAGATTGACATATAAATACTATAAATAAATGGTCATTCTATAATGAGTTAAGTTCCAAAAATATATACACATACACACACATGCATACATATGCTCGCGTACACACCTTTGAGCCAGGTCAACTAAGTGTGCTTAGTAGTGGAAGAGGTTTTAGTGGTGAAAATGGTAGTGTGTGTGTATTGGGGGGTTAGTGAAAAGTTCATTTAGCAAAAGTTACTAGGAAAAGATGGTATTTTATTAGTTTTAAAGGTTAAATTACTGTTGTTATTTTGACCTCAACTGTAGAAATTCTTTCCTCTGAGAGTGGATCTTACTTCTGGAAATAATCAAAACAATTTGGAGCCGTATATGGTGAAAATAGTGTTAACAATTTAGACAATGCAAATTTTGGACAAGAGGCGTGGATGGGAAGAGAGACTATAAAGTAAAGAAACTGACTCCGAAGGCCATTTCACAGGGTCGTATTGGTCAGTGACAGCCTGTGGAGAACAACTGCCCCGTTGGGTTTTCAAGGAGCAGCTTGGTGGATTTGAACTGCCGACCTTTTGGTTAGCAGCTGTAGCTCTTAACCACTGCACCACCAGAACTGCTCCAGTAGGTGGTAAATTACACAGATCTTTGTGGTAAGGTATTAAATGTTGACTGAACAAACAGGTGAAACAGCATAAAATAATTCCTCTGAATAGATTTGTATCTATTTACTTTGCAGGTTAGGACTTTCAGAAACCATTATTTATGGCTGTGTGATGTTTATTACCGTGTGTATGTGTGTGTGTTTCCCTTTAGACCCACCCTGTAAATTAATGTCATTTCAGTGAAGCTCACTTGCAACTTTCCACCAGAAGGCTGTTTTGCATTACTTTTCAATTTTATTCATTTTTCGAAGTGTTGTCCGTTAGCTTACTTACGCTGGTCCACTCAGGATTCCAACTGTAAATTATGTCAGTTCTCTTTTTTGTTTTGCAGTATTTCCTTTTCTCTGTGCCAGGAATTCAGTTTGGATGGCCCTTTCACATAACTTGCCTGGGGGTCTAATTAATAGCCCTTTGCTTCGATTGCACTGGCATTGTCTATTTTGATATATGGTCCTATTTGGACAATTTCTGCGTTTGAAGATTTGTGTTTTTAGTCCGATGACACATTCTGTATTATTGATCTCCACGTAGTTGTGGTTTTTGTGCTTACTTTCTGAGTGTCACTTACAACCCAAATGAGAGATTTAGAGCCCACCAGTTACAGATGTGCTTTTGCATCACTTCCATCTGTTTTCCTGTCTGAGAAATTCCTAGGCAGGAATTTATACTGTTGGCTGTTGCTTTATTTGTTTATTTATTTATTTTTAATTTAGTGAACTCTGATCCTGCCTGAAAAAGACAGCTTGATATGCCTAGATTTACTTAATTTAATCTTCTAAATATCAGAAACTGAATTATTCAACATAGTGTGTTACCCAAGTCCTGAGTTTCTAGTAATCTTTACAAGCTTTTGAAGTAGTTGGAAAAACATGTACTTCATTTCTGTGTGCTTTGTCATTCTCCAATAGCAAATCACAGTCATCTCTAAACATTAGTCTTTTTCTCCAAAAGAATTGTTTTTTGTCTTGAAAACCTGTACAGAATTTGTCCTTAGAAACCACTGTTTAATACCTGCAATAAAGAATTTTATTTGTTTGTTTCTTCCTTCCCTCTGCTTTATCTTAGATGTTTGAGTTTTTAAAGGTTTGATTCTTCTAATACTAAAGTGTCTCAAGATTATTTGTAGGTGACGTAAAAGACTATACTTTCTTGGCCGTCAAGCTGTCTGGAGTTTATTCTGGATTTGCAAGTATCAGAGAAGGCACTAAAAACCAAAACAGTGAAGAGCAAGTGCTAATAAATCTTATTCTGGTAAAGAGAAAAGATACTTGTAAAGTTCTTTTTTTCATGAAAAAGAAAATACTCACCATAACCTCAGTTTTTCAAGAAAATAAGCAAAGAGACATTTGTTTCTACCTGCTACCTGAGTTGGCTGCCTGGCATGATATTATGTGAAGACTTAAACAAGTTGACTCCATCTTTTTATCATCATCATTATTATTCTTTTTTACTTTCATTTTTTAGTGATCAGAACAAATTTTTTTTATATTCTAGTGAACTAGTTCCATGAATCAAAGTTATATTATAAAAGAAGATTCATGGGCTCAAAAGGAAAGTATGTAAAGCATCATCTTCTCATTTGATTCCATCTGTATAAGTTCACTATCTTACATTAGTTCACTTAGTGTATTAAAATAACCTCATTTCAGCTTTTCCTCTCAGTGTAATAATTTTAGTGTAAAGCTTGAAATGAGGCTCTTTGGGTTTTATTCTGGGTTTTACTTTTTGTTTCTTCCACATTGATCACAGTTTCAAGCTTCTAAATAGTTTACTTTGATTGTGGAGTATCTTTGTTGATATTTTTAAATTATAGAACCCCATAAGACCCTTTTTAAAGTTTACAAAGAAAGATTCTCAGTGCAGGTTGAGACAGCACAGAAAGAAGTAAATTGGACAATTCCTGTGAAGAGTCCATTGCTGATGGTATGGTTAATATTTCCTGGTACATGTGGGTCTTCAGGAGGTTTGATGACATGTCTGAACACAAGACTATTTAAAACCTGCAAGGTACAGCTATTATTATAAATGATAAATCAGATGAGGAATGGTGAATAATGTATCTGAATATAAAAGACATTAAACCAAAAATACAAAATACTAAACTGTCCTTATCTTATTTGTTGAATTTGTAAAAATGTTCAATAGAAGTCCTGTGTATTTGCCTTAATATTTCAGTAGTGGAAAAATATTTTTATTGATTTACAGTACTGCAGTGTTTAGATCATACTTGTAAGGAAGATGGGTAGTGTTAATTCGAGTGAAAATATCTGAGATTAGATGTTATTAATGGTTAGAACTAGAGAGGGATGTCATGCAAAAAATGCATAGATTATGGTTTTCAACATGTTTTAGAAAATTTCACTGTCTTGCCTGCACAAAGATACTGAAAAGCAAAGACCAAAACAAGGGAAAATTTATAGCCTCTAATTCCAATATCAAAACCTTTTTAAAATTTTTTTTTCAGTTCTTAAGCTGTGTCATTCCCCACAGTTCAGTGATTTGTAAAGCCTGGTGTCCTTCAATTTAAACTCACTGTTACGGCTACAAGTCACTGAATCCACATACATATTATAATATGATGCAACATGTTCTCAAATGACTCGGACATTTTATTATTTATAAAATATTCAAAGTTTAAGTGCATAAGATCAGTAAGTCAATTATTAGATGTTCCAAGATCTGTTTCCAATATGTTGGTGAAAATGACAATATTTCTAAAGTGCTGAGAGATCCTTGAAGAGCATGGTATATACAGATCAAACCACGTTTAACAGATGAACCTGGCATAGTAACCCAAAGGTCAAAAGACACACTCAATAAAAGCTCATGTGTGACAGATTCTAGCTACTCTACATGTCTATGTTAAGATTTATAAGACCTGAGTTTGTTGAGACGGTAGAAGGAAAATGGAATTGCCATTAACCTGCCTTGTGGTTAATCTACCCATTAGTAGATACTATGATTACTAGATCATAGTATTTCATAATATGCAACAATCACCCAATCAGAAGATTCAGAGTTACTGGATTTTAAAAGTGTTGAAGGATTACAAATTGTATTTTTTTTTAATTTTTTTTCTTTTTTGTTTTTATTAATCACATTAAAATTAAGAAATATTCCAAACACATAAAAAGCTACAGAGACGAAAACAACAGACACTCGCTGTACTCACCACCCAGACTGAACACATGTGGTCAGGCTTGTTTGCATTTAGTTTCTTTGTTACTTTCATCTGCATCTTTGTGTAGAGGATGTCAAGGCTTTTGGCAACCTGAACACAAAGAGGTTGTGATAAATAGAGTGGAGACACATAGAAGTGGGTGGTGACTAAGAGCTGCTGATTCTGACATCTCAATAATAAATCTATTGTGTTAGTGAGACTGCTGTGTTCTTTAGAACCTCACAAAAATAAGCAAGGAGGTGACAATTTAGTACAAAAGTGGTTACCTCCCTTTCAGCCCTCTTCTGGGCTTAAAGTTCTCAGGAGGGATTGTGTGGATTTGCAAACAAATCCTAGGACTGAAGGCTGGTCAACAAAGTCAGTCAACTGACACTTCCCCACAGCAGAAATACAACTCCCTGTGAATTGAACTTTGCCATCCCAGGTCATGCTTCTGGATGTCTGTAAGAGTTACTATCCAGTCGTTAAATGCTTATAATCCATTCCTGAGAGCTATTATCCCTGAAACTATATTTGTTTCCTCACTGACAGCAGGTGGCTTTCATCTTTGACCTGAATTTTTTTTTTAATCTTTTTTTATTCCTCTAGGGACCAGGGAAGACTGCTTGATGGGTACGCAAGAGAATTTAAAGATTCTTTTGTTCAAAGGAGTGTAATTTTCACTTGTCAGGTTAAAAAAAATCAAGTACAGTATATATCCCTTTTCTACCCAACAAAGCTGGAGCTGGTAGAATAGTTAGAAATTTCATGGTTACCCTTATTATAGGATATGAATGATAATTGCAAATAGAAAAGGGGACAGTGTTTGAGAATGGAGATTTATTGTCCCTTTTATCTAACAGGATTTTCAATTTTTGTTTTTCACTGTGGTAAATATATAGGGAAGAAAACATTTGCCATTTCAGCAATCTTCACATTCTAATAGAATTTTTAAAAGAGAATATGGTCAGTCATATTTTATGATAAAGTAGTAATGTGTACACCTGTTATAAAGGAATGTTGTTGAGTGACTAGTCCATGTATGTTTGCTTATTCAGTAAAGAAAATACTTTGAGTGCCTATTTCATGCTCGGTGTGAAGCAATAAACCAAAGTCTCTGGCATTATGTTTATGATAGCTGCTCTATGTATATTGAATCAACACTATTTTTAGTATTCATTATTATCTCTCTCAAAAAATACAAATATAGGCAAGGAATATTTTATAAGTACCATAAATATGTGAGAATGATACATAAAATGAAATAAAGTTTGAACTAGAGCTCTAATTAGTACAGTTAGAGTCCTACTGAAGAAAAAACATAAAGGCTAGATATATGAATTAAAAAATATAAAAGCCAAGGGTAATGAGGAAGATGAGGAGATAATTTACCTGATATTTTTAAATTAATTCATTAATACACTCATGAATTTAAATTAATTAAATTCATTTTAAAAATGTCTTTCTGAATAATCCCAGATATGCATTATCTCATTGTAATCTCACTACACATGAACTCAGAATTCATTATTACACTAGGAGGAAACAACAATTATTTTTGCGTATTCATATTAGCACCTAGATTTGCAGTTGTAAACTGATCTGCGGATATTAGCATTAAAAATAAAAGTAATGTCTAGATTAATTCCACCTTCACATTCATAGGCATCTAAATTCATCCAATAGCTAGCTGAAATACTGTTACTGAGCAATGTTAGAAGAACCATATAACAAAATTTTAAGAGTAATTACAGACGTGCTTGTTAGTAGATTATATAGAGTGTATTCTATATTACTTTTCTTAAGAGAAGACTGATTATTTCACTTCTTTGCTAAATATTAAATGTTCTAGTAATTCTTTCCTATGCATTTAATAACATATAAATGCCTTGGCCTGGTTTTAAAGCCTTCCTTGATCTTACTCCAACTTACATTTACAACATTATCCTCCGCTATTTCAATTTATCCCAGTAATCATTTAATCCAAATTTGTCCTGGTTTTCCATATGTATCTTGGATTTTTCCACCTGTTGTTTTTTCCTGCTAGTTTTCAGCACCTAGATTGTTTCCTCAACCAACCTGTACGTGTCTGATCTCCAGATTTTTTTTTTTTTAATATTTTATTGTACTTCAGGTGAAGGCTTACAGAACAAATAGTTTCTCATGAAACAGTAGTACACATGTTGTTTTATGACACTGGTTAAC
>NW_004444021.1:6096573-6114536 GCF_000243295.1 Trichechus manatus latirostris | reverse complement strand
CCCCATTTGCTGGTCTCCGATAGGAGTCCAAGATGGTGGATCCGCGCTGCGTTAGCTGGTAGGGGACCTCTGCATGAATCTCTCCTCGCTCTCCATTCTTTGTCAGTTTTCTCACTCCATCTGGTGCTTGGCTGAGTTCTTTATCTCTTCATTTGATGTTTTAGGGTTTCAGGATTGCTGTATTCTCTGTTTGGCTTAGTTTTTCGGATCTTTGCTATGGAGGGACGGCATGGTGCTTCTGTCTAGAGCGCCATTTTGCCAGAACTCCAGATATTTTTTAAGACTTAGTATTAAATCTAACTCTTCAGTGAATCATTATTTCCCCAGTATAAAGAAATTTCAGAGGAGACTCAAATTCCTTGGCTGTCAACCTCTGTCTTTCTAAAGACATTTATCACTTTTATCTTGTATTGTTAGTTATTCATTAATTATTAAACATGTATTTATTAAGCACTTGCCAAATAAGATGTTAATGACATATCCCAATTGGGTTGTGAGAGTACAAGAGAGAAGGGATTGCATATTCTGGTAAGAATTTAAAACTATTAGAAAACCAGCTAAAAGCTATTGTACTTTTTATTATCACCAGATTCCAGCAATTCTAAACAGTATCAGTGATAAAATACTCCTGCCATCTAAGTATTTTGTTGGTCCAAGCTCTAAACATTGTTGGGTTACCATTGCGTTTCTATTATGTGTATGTAGGGTCCCTGGGTGGAGCGAATGGTTTTCACTCGACTACTAACCTAAGGTTGGCAGTTTGAACCCACCCAGCGGCATTTTGGAAGAAAGGCCTGGCAATCTGCTTTCTGAAAGATTACGGCCAAGAAAACCCTATGGAGCAATGGGTTTGGTTCTGGTTTTTGTACGTGTATGGATATTTCTTTGTATATGTACAGTTAGCCTCCAGCACATATGAACTCAACTATATACATTTGTTCCAAAAGTAAATCCATAGTGATTTTGAATCATTTCAAATTTAAAACAGTGAAACATAGTGCAATTTGTGAGGTGTCATATTTTTGTTTGTTAAGTGCAAATTTAGGTTTGTTCATGATGTATTGTATTGAATTTGAATAAGTTTGGAAATTATTCTTCTTCTTAAATTGTTGATCACTATAAACTTAGAGAAAAATCAAGAAACTGATGGTTAGTACTTATTTTTACAGAATTATTGCTGAAAATTATTCTAGTGTTTAATGGAGGGGGATGTAAAGAATGATCCACTGTGGGTATCACATACAATAGGTACACTCTTAGTGTTAGATACTGTCTTAGTCATCTAGTGCTGCTATAACAGAAATACCACAAGTGGATGGCTTTAACGAAGAGAAATTTATTCTCTCACAGTCCAGTAGGCTACAAATCCAAATTCAGGGCATCAGCTCCAGGGGAAGGCTTTCTCTCTCTGTCGGCTCTGGAGGAGGTCCTCGTCATGCATCAGTCTTCCCTTGGGCTGGGAGCATCTCAGTGCAGTAACCTCAGGTCCAAAGGATATGCTCTGCTCCTGGCACTGCTTTCTTGGTGGTATGAGGTCCCCGTGTCTCTCTGCTTGCTTCTCTCTTTTATATCTCAAAAGAGATTGGCTTAAAAGTAATCTTGTAGACCTCATCAATATAACTGCCTCTAGTCCATCTTATTACATCATAGTGATAGCATTTACAACACATAGGGAAATCACATCAGATGATAACATGGTAGACAATCATACAATACTGGGAATCATGACCTAGCCAAGTTGATACACACATTTTTTGGCGGACACAATTCAGTCCATGACAAAGGCATTAATTTTTTATAGATTAAAAAAATAGGGACTTGGAGAATTAAATAACATTTTGTAGGTCATGGAGCAAAACATTAACAGAGATGGTATTTGAATCCAAGCTTGCCTTATTTACTGTAGCCTTTCTGCATCTTCTCATACAGTAGAGCTAAGTTGCTTGTATTGCACTTATTTCACCATTAGAAAAATGTTTTGTGTTGAAGGACAAAACTGCCTTTCCCCTCAAAAAGAAAATTCAAGGACTAAATATGTATGCTTTGTGTCTTTGTAAACAATAACATCACTAAGACACTACCTGTAACAGCACCAGTTTTAGCTGGTGTCTTAGTCATCTAGTGCTGTTCTAACAGAAATACCACAAGTGGATGGCTTTTAACAAGAGAAATTTATTCTCTCACAGTCTAGTAGGCTACAAGTCCAAATTCAAGGCATCAACTCCAGGAGAAGGCTTTCTTTCTCTGTTGGCTCTGGAGGAAGGTCCTTGTGATGCATCAGTCTTCTCTTGATCTGGGAGCATCTCAGTGCAGGAACCTCAGGTCCAAAGGATGCTCTCTGCTCCCAGCACTGCTTTCTTGGTGGTGTGGGGTTCCATGTGTCTCTGCTCGCTTCTCTCTTTTATATCTCAAGAGCGATTGGATTAAGACACTATCTAATCTTGTAAACCTCATCAGTGTAAACTCATCATAGTGATAGAGTTTACAACACATAAGGAGATCACATATAACCTCATCATAGTGATAGAGTTTACAACACATAAGGAAATCACATTAGATTACACAATCATACAATACCGGCAATCATGACCTAGCCAAGTTGATATATTTTGGGGGGACACAATTCAATCCATGACAGTTGGTGATACAATCATGTTGGTAAATCTTTATTTTTTTTTTTTCCTTTTTGTCAGAATGATGTAGGAGGACAACGCAGTCTGATAAACAAATGGACAACTTTTCTTAAGGCCAGATTGATTTGCTCAATTCCTGGAAGTGATGGGGCAGATACTCATTTTGATGAGCTTCGTAAGTTGCACACTCCTTCTTACTTAACAAAGGCTTACTAAGTAATTCAGTATTTATTTTATTTCAGCCCAAAGTCTTATTATATAGCTCACCACAGGTTGCAGAAATGGTCCTTACTAAGCTTACACACATCAAAGCACATAAAGATGCTCTAGGTCTGGGCACATTGGAATGAAAGCAGATCCTTTCTTTGTAAGAGTCCTCAAAGTCAGTGAAGGAAAGAAAACTCCAGCAAGAGACAGAAAGGTATTAGCTCCGGGACAGCAACGTTCAACCTGTCCATTTTCTATGCAGTCTCTCCCTTTGGAAGGAACCACCCTTTCAGGTGGGAAGAACTTGGGTTCCTTATTCTATGGATGCCCTCTGCTGGATACCACAGGAGGTTTGGTGACCTGTGTCCTTCAGACTCATTAATAAAAAGAAAACTCTGGAACATTAGAAGAGATTCTTCTCTTTCACTTCACCTTCTTATCTCCCTCAAAGCTAATTCTAGACGGATTTTTTTTCTTTTCGGTTGAGTGTAAATTTAGCATCATTCACTTTTATCTCCTTGAATTTGTTTGTGTTTTTGCCATGGAATGTAAAAAAATGATTATCCATAACAGTAAGTGGTTTCAGTAGTATTATATTATACAATAGTAAAAGATATATTTAATATTTATAGATGGCTTCTCATGTATATAATGCACACTCACATCTTAAGCAATCTTTCAAAAGACATTATTTGCACATAATTTAATATCCATACTGCACTAATTACATGTATAGCTTGTAGCTATTTTCATATTGTACCAAAAATGAAATTAAATTGCTAATAAGTTGACACTATTTCAAGACAATGTCATCTTTACACTGGAGGGTAAAAATAGCCTGTGATTTAGGTTGACATTCTGTATGAATTTATGTACTCTTAGTTGGAAAAGTCATGGAGATTGTCAATGAACCATTTCACTTATAGATGATTCAAGTAAACGCCTAAGGGGTTAAATGTTTAAATCAATGTCACACAGCTAATGAGTAAAGCATTTTTTTAACTATAATGTCTTAGGTCATAATATAGTGGCTCTCATTGTTATCTTAATTTTACACACTGTTTAAATAGAGTCTCATAAATATTGCAACGTTCAAGAAAAGAACATTTTTATAATACTGGAAAATAAAAATATATTTTTTCCCATTTATAGAAGATATTTACTTACTCCCCACAAGAGATGAAAGAAATCCTGTAGTATACGGAGTTTTTACTACAACCAGGTATGTTCAGAAAAATATTATTAATCCACCTAGAGAATTTTTATGTGTATGTAAGCCAATATAGTTATATATTATTTTTGTCCCTGGCTTTTAGATAGCATGGAGCCCTAGTGGTACCGTGGTTAAGAGCTATGGCGAGCTATGGCTGCTACCCAAAAGGTTGGCAGTTCGTACCACCAGCTGCTCTTTGGAGACCTACGGGGCTGTTATGCTCTGTCCTGTAGGGTTGCTATGAGTTGAAATCGACTTGACGGCAGTGGGTTTGGTTTTGGGTTTTTTAGATAGCATGTCGTACACCTGTCTGCATTTTACTTTTTTACTTAGTGTTTCACCGAAATATTTTAATACCAATACATGAAAAGTTTTGTTCTTTTTACAGCAGCATAGTATCCTCTGTATTAATTACCATAATTTATTTAACCAGTGCCTTGTACATGGACATTTCTGTTATTTCCAAACTTTTGCTGTTACAAATAATGTTGCAGTGACTAACCTTGTACACGTGCCATTCCCCACACCAGCAAGCATATTTGTGGGATAAATTCCCAGACTAAACTTACTGGGTCAAAAAGTATATGCATACACAATCATAATTAGAAATACTTCCAAACTATCTGTCATAGAGTTTGTACTAAATAAATGCTGCATTGTTATTGTTGGTTTGGATATAGTCATGAGATTATTTTATTTGCACTTCGTCATTACCTCATAAGGATGGGAGTGGATCTTATTATCACCATTTTACAGTTTTACTAATTTAGGCAAAGGAAATTTGCATTACTTGCCCAGAGAAGATAAGCTAATTAGTAAAAATGAGACTCGAACTGAAGATGTGTTCCTAATTTCTGTCCCTTTATCCCTGTCATCTTTCTGCATAACACTGTCCTGTACTTGTCTTTGAGACACTGACTTTCTTAAAAGTTGTACCAACATATGAAGATTTCTCAAAGTATATGTGAGCACTACTCTCTTAGTTTTATTTAATTTGGTAGCTTAAGCTTGATCTTTACTCTTGATACATATCACTGCCTATAACACATTCTTTGAAATACTTTTCACCCTTTTGAACAGCTCTGCTATCAATCTTATCAATGCATATCGATATTGGTATTGGAGGAATTGGAGGTATTGATACTGGTATTAGAGGAATGGTCTCACTGCCTTCTTTTGGATAAATGTTTTAAGTATTTTGCATGTAAATTATAGTTTAACTTTCTTTTTGTTGTCTGAGCCTCATTTAATTCACAATATGTTATGTAAAAACTAAAATGCTCTATTAGGTCAAAATATATTTCAAGTCAGTTTGATTTATTGTAAGATACTGAATGTGAATATTTACATACAAGAGTAAAGAAGATATGCTAAGATGCTCTTATTTTGTACTCCATTTTTTCCATTAATTTGTATTTGAATATAAAAAAGATGCAGGAAGACCAGGTGCCTGTTACTCAAGTTAGGTATCTCAGCCCTAGTTCTCTTGGCACCTTTCCAGTCACAGGACTTTCTTTGAAGTCATTGTGTGTTCCACACACAAGGCACAAATATGTGCCAGGGAAATGTAGCCCCAAGACAGTTTTCTTTTTCGCCCCAAGTTTCTGCCCACCCAGGGTGTAAAGTTACAAGGCAATTCTTTGTTCTTGGTGTGCTTTGTTTTGTTTTTAATGCCTCCCTAAAGACTGAGGTAATGTCGGGATGTATGTCACATTCTTTGTCCAATGAAAGGACATAATTAACCTGTAATAACAGCAATACCATTAAGCATGATTCGTCATTGCTTTCAAATGTCATAGGTAGATCATGCGATGGGAGCGTCACCTCACTTCTTTAGCAGCCAGTTTTCCCCCTACTGCCTGTTTACCATCACCTCCCTATATTTCCCATTAATGTCATTCCAAGACTATTAATAGTTGAAATACTCATACTAGAGAATCATTAGCTAATTTGTATGATGCTGAAATAATATTTCTGAGATCAGAAAGGATGATCTCTTTTTTAAGATCTTAAATCATTGAATATTTTAGATTCAAGGAAAATGATTTTAATTTTCAGGAATAAAACAAAAAAGGAAACATCTGATGACAGTGTGACCACTTGTCATCATTAGTTTGTAATAAATCTGTAGAATTCCTATAGAGCTTTTCTGCTTTTTAATAATGTGGACTCCCATCCTGTGTGATTATGATTAACTTTAAGAATTGGATAAGTTATAATTTATAAACTCAAAGTCAAAGAGGAGCAAAGAAGGTTGTTTCAACATTTTTAAGGTAGTTTAAAATCATATGAGGAACTTATTTAATAGCACGTGTTTATGGACATTCACTCACTTTATAGAAAAAAGATAAGTGAGAGAATTATTATCCACATATCTAAAGGATTTCTTTTTTTTTTGAGAAATAGGTAATATAACTTTTTATTTTCTAAGCATTTTAGAAAGAACTATGTTATAATAGTTTCAATAAAATTCAAGAACATATGGATAAATATAATGCTCTTTCCTTTATAGTATTCCTTATCCATGAATTTTTCTAGATAATTCCAGTTATCCATTGGTGTCAGTTTAGATGTCATCTCCTCCCTAAAAACTTACGTGGCAGCCTTTACTGGTTACTCATCCATGTACCACTGTAGCTTCCTGTCATTACTCATACTTGGCGTAGTTCTTATCACACTTTGTTCAGCATTACTGGCTATAATCTCCTTCAGGGCAGACACATTTAATCTACATTCCTTAGCACATAGTATGTGCTCAATCATTTTTGTCTACAGTATTTGGAACATAGTATGTGCTCAATAAATGTCGGTTGAATGAATCCGTAAGTGATTGAATCCTGTTTTCTTTCAGCTCCATCTTCAAAGGTTCGGCTGTTTGTGTGTATAGCATGGCTGACATCAGGGCTGTTTTTAATGGCCCATATGCTCATAAGGAAAGTGCAGACCATCGTTGGGTGCAATATGATGGAAGAATTCCTTATCCCCGACCTGGCACAGTATGTATCTAGCCTAACTATCAAATTATTATCTTAAGCCTATGTTACAGTTCTAACTCTGCTGTAATGAATTATGCTATTCACTACAGAAACATGTTTACTGATGAGGAATCTCAGGCACAGACAGGCACAGTAATTTGCCCAAGGTCACAGAGCTAATAAATGGTGGAGCTGGGTTTTGAACCCAGATTCTTTGGCTGCAGAGTCCACGCTCCTGGTCCTTATACTATGCTACTGTGTTCAAGAAATTTATGTTAAGTTGTATTTGTTTTCTTCTTCCCTCTAAGATCTCTGATTAACTATCTTTTTTTTTGGATGGGCGTGGTTAAAATTCAGAAAGGAGCCCTACCTGGGGATACTTTTACCCATATGAGTATCCAGGCATTAAATATCATAGGCCATCACATTCTAAACTGTTTCTACATAAGTTTGTTTCAAAAAATAACAACTGAAATCATTCAGACCACTTCATTTTTAATTTCAATTACCTTGTTATTTTAGCAGAAAGGATTTGTGGGTGAAACCATCTACATGAATTGTAGTAAATTGTGTACATATGTAGATATAGAAGTTGTATGCTATAATATTCAGGAATTGGAAATAATTATCAAAATGATTCCATGCCGATGCATCAAGATTCCATTATTTTTCAATTATACTGTAAGCTAAAGATGCTGCAGAGGTGGTCATTAGTTATTGTCACCACTTTCCCTGCCTTTGTCTAAAAGAGCTATAAATTTTACATGAGGCTGAAAGACAACTCACATTTTACAAGACTGTTCTCATAAGTATACAACTTCCAAACTACCAAACTACCAAAGAAATGCTTAATTTTATATATATATATAAATTTGGGAAAGGAAAAACATTACCAGGCATAAGGAAGGGCCATTGAAGAGATATTCTTTATCCTTTCTAAACATCTATATTTCTCATGGAATCCCTGTGATTTTTAAAAAATGTGTTAGCACTTTTGCATCTGATGCTAAGCTTGAGAATTATGCCTTGTAACTAATTTTTGTCTACAGCCCACACTCAGGCCACAGTTAGTAATGGAGACAGAAAGACAAATTTTCCACAGAGGACTCCACTACATACTCTCTTTGATATGTTTGATTGTGTCAGTCTGAGGAACTTAGATAAAAATATCCTAGTTACTGTCAAAATTAATTTAATTCTGTCTTAATTATCTAGTGCTGCTATAACAGAAATACCACAAGTGGATGGCTTTGATAAACAGAAATTTATTCTCTCAGTCTAGGAGCTAGCAGTCCAAATTCATGGCGCTAGCGCCCCGGGAAGCCTTTCTCTCTCTGTCCGTTTTGGGGGAAGGTCCTTGTCATTAATCTTCCCCTGGTCTAGGAGCTTCTCAGCACAGGGACCCCAGGTCCAAAGATGCACTTCACTCCTGGTGCCTCTTTCTTAATGGCATGAGGTTCACCTCCTCTGCTCGCTTCTCTCTCCTTTTTTCTCTTGTAAGATAAAAGGTGATGCAGACCACACCCCAGGGAAACTCCCCTTACATTGGATCAGGGCTATGTCCTGAGTAAGAGTGTTACATCCTACCCTAATCCTCTTTAACATAACCTAATCTTGCTTCATTAACCACAGGCAGAGATTAAGATTTACAACACATAGGAAAATAACATCAGATCCCAAATTGGAGGAAAACCACACAATACTGTGAAACGTGACCTAGCCAAGGTGATACGCATTTTCAGTGGACACAATTCAATCCATAACATTCCACCCTTTGGCCCCCCCAAAATTCATGTCCTTACCACATGTATAACACAGTCGCCCCATCATATCATCCCAAAAGTCTTAAATCAACTCCAAGTCCAAATTCCATCCTGGACAAAATTCTTCTTCATCTGTGAAATCTAGAGTACAAATTATTTGCTTCCAAAGTACAATGGTGGAACAGGCACAAGGCAGACATTTCGATTACAAATAGGAGAAATTGGAGGGCAAGAAAGGATAACAGGCACCAAGTAAGTCAGCAGAACACAATACATTAGCTCTTGAGGCTTGAAAATAACCCTCTGTTCTCGAGACCATTTAGGCAATGGCCTTGCCCTCCAGATTCTGTGTGTTAGCCACACTCTCCAGATTCTGGATGGAGGCCCCTCGGCTCTAGGCTTCAGCTCTGCCTTCCAGGCCCACTTGGATGGCAACTCTGCTCCCTCAGATTTGGGCATACCATTCTCCTAATCCATCCTAGTGGTGACCCTATACCCCCTTGCCACAGCAGGCCCCATTCTTCTGCCCCTTGGGCATGGCAGCTCTGCCCCCATCAGTTTTAGGCAGCTGATCTGGCCCCGTTCCACTGTCACTCATGAAAGGCAGCCCCACACTCAGGAACGGAGTTGGTGAAGATCTAGCACTTTGTAATACCAGAGGTCATGGCTCTAGTCTTTGAGATTGAGGCAACTCTGCTTCCTGTGTTCCTTACCTCTTCAACTTCTGCTTTCTGGTTCCTTGGCATCTCGGCCCCTCAGGCCTCTTGGGCCCGACTGGCATCTGCCCTGCTTGGGCAAGTGTTCCAAAGCTCTTAGCTCTACTGGTAACTGCTTGGAGGTACCCCATTCTTCGAGTAAAACTCAGCTGGAAGGTGCTCAGCTCTCTTGCTTTGTGGGTCAGCAAGCTTAGCTTCACTAATCAGTACCCAGAGCCACTGCACTCTGCCAGGAAGCCTCCTGTGCAAAGGCACTCAGCTCCCTTGCTCTGTGGGTCAGTTCCTGCATTGTCTTGTGCCAGTCTCCTGGTTCTGTTGCCGCCATTTCTGTACTGCTGTTTCTTGCCATCTGTGCTGTCTCTGGTGTTACAGCTCTCCTCACTTCCTTCTGAGTCCTCACCAGAATTGTCTTTGATGTCCATGATTCCACCAACAGTCTCTTCAAGGAAATCTAGGCTTTTACTATTATGTACTTAAAAACTCTTCCAGCCTCTACCCATTACTCAATTCCAAAACAATTTCCACATTGTACATATCTGTTAGAGCAGCATCTCACTCCCAGTGCCAAATTCTGTCTTAATTATCTAGTGCTACCATAACAGAAATACCACAAATGGATGGCTTTAACCAACAGAAATTTATTCTCCCAAAGTCTAGGAGGCTTGAGGTCTGAATTCACGGAGCCAGCTCCTGGGGAAGGCTTTCTCTCTCTGTCGGTTCTGGGGGAAGGTCCTTGTCATCAATCTTCCCCTGGTCTAGGAGCCTCTCAGCATGAGGGCCCTGGGTCCAAAGGACACGCTCTGCTGCCAGCACTTCTTTCTTGGTGGTATGAGGTCCCTCTCCTTTCTGCTTGTTCCTCTCTCCTTTTATCACTTGTAAGATAAAAGGTGATGCAGGCTACTCTCCAGGAAAATCCCCCTTACATCCATTCAGGGCTGTGACCTGAGTAAGGGTGTTGCCAAAAACCCATTGCCATCAAGTCGATTCTGGTGTTGCATCCCACCCTAATCCTCTTTAACATAGCCTAATCTCACCTCATTAACCACAGGCAGAGATTAGAATTTACAACACACAGGAAAATTATATCAGGTCATAAATTGGAAGACAACCACACAATACCAGGAATCATGGCCTAGCCAAGTTGATACACATTTTTGGGAGACACAATTCAATCCATAACAATTTTACCTTATGGTTTTAGTTAAAAGGGGTTTCTTTCTTGTTGTTCTGAACTCAGCTCGGGTTGTATCTATGCTTGTTTATATAAAGAGCAACCACATAAGCCAGTCTAAATTAATTTATGTAAAGCATTAATGATATAATAATAGTATCAATAGTATTAATGCTATTATTATTAAAATAATATTTTTAACATTTGAATTGACCAGCCTTTTCCAATTGGTTTCTTTAAGAATAGTGATGACCACTCCTACTGACCAGTTTCCCAGAACTATCTGGAAAGCTATAGTAGTCAAAGGAAATCAATCATTTCCAAGTAATTAGTCCCTGGGTGGCACAAATGGTTAAGTGCTCAACTACTAGCCCAAAGGCTGGCGGTTTGAATCCACCCAGAGGCACCTCGGAAGGCAGGTTGGTGATCTGCTTCGAGCAGGTCACAGCCTTGAAAACCCTATAAAGCAATTCTACTCTGCACACGTGGGATTACCATGAGTCAAAATCAACTTGACAGCAACTAAAAACAAAGTTCTTTCTATGTTCTCTTTGAAATTACTAGGACCAAATAATGTTCAAATGTATAATCTCTTTACTTCATTGCTTCTTTAGTCATATTTGTTCTTAATGATATTTGTGATTTGCATACATTGCTATTACTGTGGTTTTCTACATTGTATTTTACATTTGGAATGCTGATGTTGAAGTTACGAATATCTTATCTGTTATGAAATTCTGTTACACATATATGTTTTTCACAAACTCCCTTTATATGATAAATACATTAATTTCCATTTTCAATAACCCTGCATTCATAAAATCATTACAATTGTATTTCATGGTATATCAAGTAATTGCATTTATAAAATTCAAAAATGTAAGAACTAGAATGTAAGACAGAGACAACATAGTATATAATTTGCGCTCATTTTACAAGGAGAAAATTTATGCCCATAATAATATTAAATAACTTTCCCAATATATCTCCAAAATCAGAATAATGAAGAGAAAGGCTGGAGTTTTCTGAACAGTCTTCTGTCCTATACACCTGATTGATAAATGTGATAAACTGTTCAATGCCCTAACTAAAATTAATTCCATTTATTTTTACATAATCTCCTGGCATTCTCTCTCATTTTTTTTTTTTAATTTCAGTTTGTTTTACAAGTGAAGCTATGATTCATCCTATTTTCTACAGGCTTCCAATTCAGAAATTTTCGTCAGAAAAAACATTATTGAACACTCATGATCCAGATGCTGTGATAAGCACATATATATTATTTCATTACATTCTTATGACAACATGGTAGGGTATATATTTATTATCCCAATTTTATGGATAAGAAAAAGCCCATCAGGGTTAAGCACATGTTCAAGGTCTTAGCTTGTGAAGTGCTGGGACTGGGATTAAATTTAGATCTACCAATTCCTGCCTTTCATACATGAGACCTGGGTTAGGTTCCTGGCCAATGTACCTCACGCACAGCCACCACCTGTTTGTCAGTTGAGATTTGCGTATTGCTGTGATACTGAACAGGTTTCAGTGGAGCTTCCAGACTAAGAGGTACTAGGAAGAAAGGCCTGGCAACCTACGTCTGAAAATCAGCTATTGCTGAATGATTGGCTTTCTATGAAATGGTCAGAACATTTTTGAAAGTCCCTTCATATTTAAGCCAAAATTTTTAAGTAGACTATTAAAATCATCTTTTACTTTTTATTTTCTGTGTCCATATTGATCTTAATGTTAAATTCTAAGTTGTTCTTCCCAGTAGTGACTTCTGTTGACATTATCACTAAATTAAATAAACACTACAAGTTTCAGCATGCCATAGCTACTGTAATTTTTTAGTTTTGATAGAATGCTGTACTTTCTGTGACATAAAGTCAAATTAAACTCTTAACATTACCATGATATCACTACTCTATAATGTTAATATGCCTGGAAATTCAAGGATGCACAACGATACATTTACAGAGTCGCTTCTGCCCTCTGGTGTTCAAACAGGATATCTGCACAAACTGTGTTTTGCTTCGATGGACTTTTTCAGTCATTACTGATCTGCTGGGTCTTGGTAATAAGTTCTAAATGAAATAAAATATAGAAGCATCCACCAAGAATGGTACAGGTTAGATATAGATGTCAAATTGAGGTCAGGCCAAAAAAAAAAAAAAAACAGGTTTCTAGAAAACTCAGAATCTAAGGAAGATTTGCAAAGACAGAAAATTTCATACTTGATTTCTTATAAAAAAATTTACTGTGTAGCTTTATTCTTTGTTCGTAAGAAATTTTAAAGACATATGCCTGAATGTAAAATATTAGTAACTGTGTACCTGAAAGCAAGTTTCAGTTTTTACATCATTCCCTTACCAAAAAGATGAGGAAAAAGTACTCCTTTTTGAAGTTCAAATATGTAAGAAATGAATGTTTCAATAATCTTGAATCCTTTTGCTATAGTTTTGGACAATTTGTAAACTTCTTATTTTATAAAAATGACAATTCATTTTTTTAATTCCATTATTTTCCCTCAAATGGTTAATGTTAAATTTTTTTAGCTTTTAAAGGTTGGACTTACATGTGAATTTCTACCTGGACTCCGTCTTTTGGTAGGCAGCACAAGGATGTAATTATGGGTACTACCTTCTAATTTCATATTTGATCTCGCTATGTGGACACTGGTGAATGATAAATATTTGAACTTTCCAGCAATAGCTTAAACACCAGCAAAAGCCATTCATTCTTTCATTGTAACTACTAAAAGGTGGTGCAAACGATGATTCTAGGGGTCCTTGTGAATTTTTTTATTCAAAAGTTTGAAACAAAGACACATCTCAGTAAACACCATGAAGTGGTAAAACTCACCCTAGACTGTATCTAAGGCTTGACTTTTTGCCCTAGCTCTGCCTCTTAAACTGACACTGGATAGATTGAATAAATGCTCGTTTTCTGCATTCTTTCTAATTTTGGTTATTGTTGGCTTTTGTTTGCTCTTCTTGTTTACTTTGAGAAGGAAGCATTAAAGTCACATAAAATATCAAAACCACTAAGCTAACTTCCTTCTTCTCATTTATTGCCTTTCCATGGTTTACATCTGAATAAAGTGTGTCCTTTTAGTGAGAAAAAGAGAAAAAATAATAATATTAAAACGTCCTGCAAAATCTTGAAGAATTGTTCAATTTCAATTAAACAATCTAAATAAACTTCTCCCCTCCCCAATTCTATTTTAAGAATTCAGATCTTTACAGAAATTGAATGTGACTTTTCAGAAGTAGGAAACCCTGGGGGCAAGTAGTGGTTCAGCGCTACAGCTGCTAACCGAAAGGTCAGCAGTTCAAATCCACCAGGCTGTCTTTGGAAACCCTATGGAGGAGTTCTACTTTGTCTTATAGAGTTGCTATGAGTCAGAATCGACTTGATGGTAACAGTTTCAGAAATCAGTCCATATATTAATCAACTACCTATTGCCATCGAGTCTTTTCCAGCTCATAGTGACTATAGGACAGAGTAGAACTGCCCCATAGGGTTTCCAAGGCTGTAATTTATACCAAAGCAGGAAAGGCTGGTGGGTTCGAACCCCCGACCTTCTGGTAGCAGCCAACCTTTTAACCACCGCACCACCAGGACTCCTTATTAATCAACTAGTTACCTTTATATATTATATTATGTTATGTTATATTGTTATGTTATATTATATTATATATATATAGCCCTGCATATATAGATGTAATGATACTTGACCTAGAACTAGACTGATTGCAGAAAATTTTCAACATTTGTTTTGGCTGATGTTCTCAACAGCAGGGGTTTGAAGTAACCATGGAATCAAAAGATTTCCAGAATTCTTTGGGCACCTTGTTCTCTATTCTTACTCTACCTAAAATGTTTGGTTTTGCAGTAATACAGTTCTCTATCCTGTAACATTATTTTCATAGACAAGTGATGGTACTATGTCTTTATCTCAAATAATCTCAAAATTCTGTTTTAGTAATCTCCTAATTTTTATGGTAGGTTATGACCTAGGCTGACCTATAAGAATATTCTTGATTATATTGTAGAAAAGAGTTTTAAGGTTGACTTACAAACATAAGTGTATCTGACCAAAGAAAACTTCATAATTCAAAATTAGTATTCTAATCTTTCTTTTGAGTTGAATAGTGTTATGTGATAGTCTGAGCACAGGAGCCCGACAAAATGCTCAGTGTAATGGAAGAATTCTCTCACACTTTCTCACGCTTTTCTCCCATTTATGCATAGCAGGAATGTAACTACGTTTTTGTTTTTGTTTTTGTTGCTCTTGTTTGTGTTGTTGTTTTAAGTAAGGATTGCCTACTTAATTTAAAATCCATGGAAAACTTTGGGGAAATATGCGTCAGTAGCCCATACATTCTTGCCTCTTTATCCCACTGAATTTACAGTTTTATTTTCATCCCAGCATTTTTTCACTGCAGGCCCTTCCACTTACTGGATAACACAACCATTGCTTGTGACCGCCTGTCTAAATTGCTGAGGATATCTTTAATTCTGTTCCTCTGAGTTCTAGTCCTAGAAGTGTGAAGCAGAGGCAGAAGCAAAGGCAGAACTAGAATCTGGATCTCCTGACTCCAAGTTCCTAGAACTGACTACCCTGAAAGGGGGGTGGGGAGTATTTTTACAAAGCATCACGATCACTTCTCTTTAACTATATATAGCCTGCATTTCTCTAAAATGGTACGATGCAACTGATTTCTAACATAAATCAAACTTTTCAGCTGGTTTTCAGCTTTCTTTTCCACAGGGTCAGGATTTGCTTTTAAAATGAAACTCTCCAAGTCCCAGGCTACTTACTTTGTGCAATAGCGTTTTGTTTTTTTTCTGGTGTAGATGTTCCTCCAAGAGAAAGGAGACATAAAAAAAAAAAAAAAAAAGCAATATCAATTCCCCCCTGTAGTTGTGCCCCTGGCCTATCTCTGATATTTAATATAGGGGCTTTTCTTGCCCATATCTGTTATAGATTGACACTTAGATGAATAAGCAGGAGGGATAGGATGACACCTATTACATTTGCATTTTTGTACTTTATAAATAAAAATCAGGCTTCCTTTACATATTTATTTTTCCTGGTTTGCCAAAAAGGAAAGCCTGGTTCAGACACCCGTTGTGCCACGTCTTCCCTCACGTTAGTCATTCCCCTGATTAGTTTAAAAGGAAACTGCAACCTGTAGAGAATAGCTTGAAGCAGCAGGGGGAGAAAACTTTGAACAGCTGTCTGGTGCCTTGCCAAGGGGCAAAGTTCTCTCATTGGATAAAAACCATTTTTCTCCTCTTATCCATTGCTTCCCGCTGCACTACTAAAGGCCCTATGCAAACAGGCAGATCTGCCAAGCATAACACGATCACACCTAACCAGCTGTGGCAGCCAGCCATGGGAGATAGGCGCTGAACCAGGGCGTTTTGCTGTTGGGTTTACCCTTTCATCTCAGAGTCTGTCTAGGCAGGTCCTCTTTTCTATTCCTGTGCTGGTCTGAATGTTTCCAGCAAGATGCTGTCATTTTAAAATTGGACAGTAGCTTTCTTTCTTTCCACCCCCAAATTTTAAACTGTCTTAGAGCGTTTTAAAAGAGTATGTAGAGACAAAGATAATGTCCCTGATTTACTCCCTGCACTTATAGGAGCTAAAGTGGTAGAAATCAGGCAAATGCTAAAAAGCAGAAAGAAATGATCCCCTAGAGTATATTCAGATAGTGTGTGCTAATACCTACGAATTAAAACTATATCTATAAAGAGAAAAACAATGCCCAGGAGATATATCTGCAATAGGACAATTTTCTAGGAACTTTTGAAGGAAAACAATTGAATATGACCATTTGAATTAGTCGTAGTATTTTTCCATACTTTCTTTTTTTTTTTTTTCCCTTTCCTTTATGGAATTTTTCTTTCTCAGTTTATTCTTACCTGCATATATTGCTTGGCATCTCGAATTATTATTAGATCTATGTGCTGCCCAGCTATATAATATCAAAGCAAAAATTCTACTGGTCTGAATGTACTGAAATAACAATATTTGGTTCAAACAGTACTGTCTTAAACCTCAGGGAGTAACTCTACCAAATCACTTTCATTTGTGAAAGCAGAGTGGAAACATGAGTCTGAGAGATCGCACATAGCAACCTGGAGGATAAAAATCTTATTCAAACACTGGCAGCATGCCATGACGAAAAGCTTGCCATAAGAAAAAAATATGTTTTCAAAGAAGATCATTTTATAATAGGCAGTAGAACCCAGGTTTTCCTTCTTTTCTTTTTTTCTTAGATTTTGTTACACTTCAACCTTTTGTCAGAGGTGGCCAATAAGAAAAATTATCATATTTGCTTCTTTGCTAACTGTTCATATGATCAGCTATATTTCCTTACATTAAAAATTCTAACTATTTAAAGCTTTGAGATCAAAACTGGGTCCAGGATATCATGATATAATTCTTTTGAAATGTCAGCTACTGCATAACTACAGCTGCAAAGTCAAAAGAGATTATTTTTTCTTTTAGTAGGAGAGCTTTTTCAAAAATATAATGCAGGTAAAATCTTGCTTTTGCTTTGATTCTAATGATAGACCAACCAGATGGTTCCATAGGCATCATAAGCTATAAATCCTATTATGAATGGCCTTTTACTGAGCCTTAAACATGCAGCCTAGGATTGGACAAGAGCTTTGTATCCTTTGAGCTCCATATCCATTTTGAGTCCCTGCTTAATCTATTAAATATAGGGTTTCTTCCATTATCGAGTTGACAGATTCTGCTTAACTGGAGGCTAAGTGCTGGCAACAATGACTGAAGACACAGGCTTAGATCTTTAGAGCAAAATCCAGTTAAGAATATGCTAAATAAGAACCAAATGGCAAACACAATGATAAAGAATAATGACGAGTCTGTGAAACAGTTTATAACATGGATGAATCTGGAGGACATTATGCTGAGTGAAATAAGTCAATCACAAAAGGAGAAATATTGTATAATACCACTTTTATAAAAGGTTAAGAATAAGCTTACACACAGAAAGCAACATTCTTTGATGGTTACCAGGGATGGGAGTGAGAGGGAGAGAGAATTACTTACTAGATAGTAAAACAAAAAAACCCTTTACTCCACTGGTCTCACCCCTTCGGTAGCAAGGGAGAATGAAGAGAACAGGATATAAGGAAAAGATTAGTCCAAAGGACTAACGGACCACAGCCACCAAGGCCTCCACTGGACTGAGTCCAGTACAGGTAGATGGTGCCCGGCTACCACCACTGCTACTACCACTGACTG
>NW_004444021.1:6025257-6095676 GCF_000243295.1 Trichechus manatus latirostris | reverse complement strand
TGCTATAACATATACAATTCTGCAACAGCAGTAATAACCAAAAATTTGTGAGTGGTTACATAGATAGATATGCATGCTCTATAAGTGTGGGAGGTCGTATGGGAGTACATGCACGTGCGTATATAGGTATAGTTATGGGCACCTCTGTACATATTTGTATGTGCTGCATATATATTCATATATATAACAGAGCACATAAGGGGGCAGGCACAGTTATGGAAACTTCTTAGGCATATCCAAACCTCTCCTGGGACTGAGTTACTGGGTTTGAAGGCTAAGGGGTTATAGTCTCAGGGAACATCTAGGTCAATTGACGTAACAAAGTTCATAATGTTTTACATCTTAGTTTGTGAGTAGCATCTAGGGTTTTAAAATCTTGCGAGCCGCCTTCTAAGATATAACTATTGGTCTCTTTCTATCTGGAGCAAAGGAAAGTGAAGGAAAACAAAGACTCAAGGAAGCAATTAGTCCACAGGACTAATGGCCCACATGAACCACAGCCTCCTTGTAGCCTGAGACCAGAAGAACTAGATGGTGCCTGACTCCCACAACCGACCGCTCTGACCAGGAACACAACAGAAGGTCATGGTTAGAATGTGAGAAAAATGTAGATCAAAACTCAAATTCATAAAAAAAAAAAAAAAAAAAAGACCAGACTTACTGGACTGATAGAGACTGGAGGAACCCCCAAGATTATTGCCCTAAGACACCCTTTTAACCTGGATCTGAGGCCTCTCTTAGAGGCCACCTTTCAGTCAAATAATAGATTGGCCTATAAAATAATCAGTAACACCCATGAGGAACGTGCTCCTTAGAACAATCAGCTATAAGAGACCAAACAGGCACCATCTGCCCAAAAGAAAGATGAGCTGGCGAGGAGGGGCAGAGAAATTGGAGGGATGGAATCGAGGACAGCAGGGTGGAAATGGGGAGACTGCTGGCACATTGTAGGGAGAGCAACCAATGTCACGGAACAATTTTTTTATGAATTGTTGAATGGGAAAGTAACTTGCTATGTAAACTAGCACCTAAAACACAATAAAATGTTCAAAAAAAGAACCGGATGGCTAATATTCTCGTACATTCCTAGACTCTTTGATGCAGACCTGGGATAAATAAACAGATATCAAGAAAGGGTCAGTTTCTTAATATCAGACATGCCAGATTTTAGTGAAAGATAATATAACTGACTAAAATAACTCTCAAAGTATTTCTAGAAAATTATTAATGGATTTTTTTAGGACAACTTTTTTGACATTTTTCCTAGTGCAGTGAGATGTTATGATATTATTAGTATAAAATTTGGAATCAGGGGTCATGTATTGTGACTAATTGCAGAATCTTTAGCTTCCTGAGAATGATCCTCATGAAAACTTTGAGAAGTACAGTATGTTAATGGTATCTTGACTCAATTCAAATTAGTATAAATGGCTCAATTCAGTGGAGACTATGTTTTCAATTTGCCTAAAAAAACTACAATAGGAGGAAAACAACCCTTTTCTGCAAACTTTATTCTCTATGCCTGCATCATATAATCAAAGTTTTTTATCTCCGAAAGAATGTTATTAGCTCCATTAAGAATTTGAATGTGACGTCATACAAAGTTTGTTCTGAGGTAATTTCCTACATTAAAATTTGTTGAAATTATAAAATAGATTTAGAATGTGGAGTGTTCTTTGAAGAAACAGAATCAAATTATAAAATAATTTCCCTCTTTTTTCATGTTCTCTTGATAATAGCCATATCACATTAATTTACTTTGTACGAGTTAGTATTTTTTGCTTATTACCGCCAGGGGGCAGAGTATGCTAACGCTTGATTTCGTGGATGCTAAAATCTGAAAAGAGGCAATTTTAGACCGAAGTAGAAAATCCCTGAGGGTTTCTTCACAGATCCTTTAGGGGAAGAGCTGTTGAGTTGTTCACAATATAATTTTCACACCTGTTATAAATAACTAGGTAATTACAATCTCAAAATATTAATGGTTTTTTAAATGTAATTTCTGTGACCTTCTGTTGATTTGCTCTTTTTTAAATTTTTAATGAACACGATTTTAATTTAAAAAGTCAATTTTAAATTTATCCAAAGGAAATGGAAAATAACAGTTTTCCATATGTTTCCATATTTACAGATCAGTTTCTTAACAATTATTTCAACTGAAATTTTATGTATCTTCACGAGAAACAGTAATCCAAGTTCACTGTGGAAACTTTAGCAAAAACGGATAAAAAATATAATTTAGGATATTTGTGAGAGATAAGCTGAATTTAAATCTATTGTAGGTACACTGCATTCATTTACAAGTACCTGTGATTGCATACTGACTGTGTTATATTTGCCCATTTATTTTCTGTTATCAATGATTAGCCTTAAAAACTTAATTGCAAGTGCGCACGAAAAAAGCCTTTGCTTCCCTCCACGATTTCTTTTCAGTGTCCAAGCAAGACTTATGACCCACTGATTAAATCCACCCGAGATTTTCCCGACGATGTCATCAGTTTCATAAAGCGGCACCCTGTAATGTATAAGTCAGTATACCCAGTAGCAGGAGGACCAACATTCAAGAGAATCAATGTGGACTACAGACTGACACAGATAGTGGTGGATCACGTCATTGCAGAAGATGGCCAGTATGACGTAATGTTTCTTGGAACAGGTAAGCGCAAACCAAACTGATTCTAAATTATATACACTTTCTTTCAAAGCATAATTTTATATTAACAAAGAAAAAAAATTCAAAAATACTAATTGATCAAAGTAAAAATGAATAATTAGTTGCTAACACCTAGTCAATGTTTCTTAAAATTGCATAGCATACACTCTTAACCGATAATCAAAAATCTCCCCCAGCCTTCCTTTACTGTTATTTGAGATTTGAAAACATATTTGTATATTATGACTGAAATGTGTCTACCATAGATTAGGTGCTCAATACATATTTTTTTTAATGACTATGGACTAAGATTAAGCAAGTACGACATGGTTCCTTTATTTTCAAATTTCACATTTGCCTGTCTGTACAGAAATATTTGATAAGCCTTACCCCTGTAGGGTCGCTATGAGTCAGAATCGACTTGACGGCAATGGCTTTGATTTGGTTTTTTTGGTACCCCCAAAGGATCCTTTCACCCAATTTTGAGAATCACTGACTCAGCTGACTTAAGATAACTTTTTAAAAAGTTAAGCATGATATTGTAAAGCTCTCTAGGTAGAAATTTCTTGGGGATTATTTTTCCCTGTTCTTGAGTTTTGTGGATTAGTATCGCTCTCATTATTTCAGTCTGTATTTTGCTTTTGTTTTTGCTTTTTTGTTTTGTTTTTTCTGTAAACTCAGTCATTATAAAATGATTTTAAAAAATGTTTTGTTCCAGAAAGAGAAGTATTCCTTATTTGGTGAGTTTCAAATATAAGAAAGGTGTTATCTAATAATGTTATGTGGATTCCAATGGTTGTGTAGAGAACATGTATCGTTAAAACAAAAGCACTGCATTCTAGGTAATATTGCGTAAATTTAGTGGATCGAGCATTGCATAAAGAAGTAGAAATTAATGGATTTTCAAGAAACTGCCATTTTTATTGAAATGGGTTTTTAGAAGTGAAAATAAATTTTAAAATAATCTTATTTTTTTTTAAAGAATGTTGGTTTCACAGAAGTTAGTTTTTTTAGGAAGCATTTGTATGACAGACCCCAAGGGCCTTAGAGAACACCAGTTGTCAACTCCTATCATGTTACACATGACAATTCCTAGGCCCAAGAGAATAAGCGATGTTCCCAAAGCTACAGAGATGGCTACTGAGGAGTCAAAACATGAACTAATTAGCTTGTCACTAATTCTAGTGAGTTTCCCACATTGCCCACCCAAAACTCATTCCTGGGTTTTAGGTTAGTGTTAGAAATGCTGTTCAGCCACTAGGTGGTACTGCTTAGCTTGTACTGAGAAAATTATAGCAATAAAAGATAGATTTTTAATTTTGACATTTGGAAAATGTATGTTTAATATTTTTTAAACAGCCCAGAGCCATTTCAAAAAAGTTAAATAATCTAACTATTTTGTGCCAACAAGATCATTACCGCATATGTTAATATACTCCAATACCAGTGTTCACAAGTTTAAAAACATCTATTTTGTGTAAATTAATTTCCAAGTGGAATTTTTTTTTCCTAAATGTTATTTTGATTGTCTTTCTGAAGTTGCCTGCAACTTTGTGGAATTGCAACATAAGATGCTGTATTTAAGATCTTTTCTGAACATCAACTTTGGGTTTACATTTTCATCCTTGTTATTTTCTTTTAAGTTGAACTAAAATAATTTTGAACAAAACTTCACTTTCCAGCCTAATAAAATTTTTCTATAAGTAAAGCATATTTGATAAGTGAGCCACAGTTTCCTCCATGTAGATATTGTCAAGGATTTCTCTTTCATTTGTTACATGTTAGAAAAGCATTATCAGAAAAGGCAATTATAATTACCTTTTATGGTGACTTGAATATAATAAGTACTTAATAAATATTTCTTGGATTGAATAATGTTCGTTTACATATATATGTATAACCAAACCCGTTGCTGTTGAGTCGATTCCGACTCATAGCGACCCTATAGGACTGAGTAGAACTGCCCCACAGGGTTTCCAAGGAGCCCCTGGTGGATTTGAACTGCTAACCTTTTGGTTTGCAGCCCAGCACTTAACCACTGTACCACCAGGGCTCCATATGTATATGTATACATATATAGAGACAGAATTTGATATTTTAATTAAGTTCCAAAAATTTTGTTTCACTTATCATTTCAGCCAATATTTAAATGAGACATATTTAGTATTTAAATGAGAGCATATTTCTAGGAATATACTTTGTGTATATACCTTCTAATAGTATCTTTATAAAAAAGTGTTTCATTAGCTAAAAACTACAATATTTAGGAAGGAAAACATCATATACATTAAGCTGTATTTCTTGTATGTTTTATTTACTCTGATTTCTTGAAAGGCATTTTAAAAAAAGTGAAGGGAGCAATCCATAGATTGTTAGAAATATACTTAAATACTGAGATAGACACAGCAGGTTTACGGGTTATGCATTTTTTCAGACATTGGAACAGTCTTGAAAGTCGTCAGCATTTCAAAGGAGAAGTGGAATATGGAAGAGGTAGTGCTGGAGGAGTTGCAGATATTCAAGGTGAGGCTCAGTCCAGAGTTATGGGAGAAGAGATGGACTTACTTGTTTTCATACATCATCACTCTTTTACTGAAGAAGTTTTTGAGATTAGTGACTTTATTTTTTTTCTTCCTAAGCAATGCGGGGGGCGGGGGGAGGGAAACAGAGTCAGAGAAAAGCAAATAAGAGTGGGACCCACCTTCTCCTAAATGAGGTGCACTGAATTAGGAGCTCCTTGGATTGCTCCTCCTTAACTGCATTCTCTAAGCATATCGTCAGAAAAATTGCCACATTAGATGAAAGCCTGAGGTCTCTTTTACTATCCAGATGCTTTTCTACTTTATAAATTTTAGTTTTCAGTATTTCCCCAATTGAACCTGAGAAAAAAGAAAGTGTATGTAAATCAAGTATCCCTGCCTTTCTCTAAGGAAATGAAAAAAAAAAAAAAAGAGGAGGAGTTGCCTAACAGTAAGTCTTCCTATATCGCTATTAACTCTCCGCAAGAGTTAATAGATCAAAAATAATAGGTTTTCAGGTTTCAGGAATTTCTTGGACTTTTTACAGTAAATTTGAATTGTGACATTCATTGTAGTTCCTCAATGAAATTTAAATTAAAATTATATTCTGAAAATAACGTGAGAAATAGGTGTTTCTTAGAAATGAGCTTTTAAGAAATATGCTGTGTCTTTTATAACTTTTTTAGTGGGACAGCTTATTTTTAAAATGAACTGTTTCCATTTAAACCTCTTTTGCCTTAAAGGAGAGTCCAGCCCTCCACTGTTAGGAGCTTAAGTTAATTGACTTTCTGGTTCCACAGGATCCTGTTTACATTGTGACGATAATAGTGGTCAAGGAGTTAACAAGAACAAGACCTGATCTCTGCCATCTACTAAAAAACAAAATTTTGTGTGGTTCCTAAGGGAAATGTGAACCTAGAGGCCAAAAATAAAGCCTCCACAACACAGATGGGCAAACTAGAAAGAATCTTGTTCAATGGTTTTTAGACAGTGGTCAAGAGGAATGTTTAGATTCCACTGTTAAGATTCAATAATGACCATTTTTTTAAGTTCATAACAAAAAAAAGTTACTGATAGCACTTTCTCACATTAAAATTTTTATTTTATATATTTTTCTTAAATCGTTAGCATCTGCTACTAGTTTTCTATTAGTGAGAAATGAATAAATAGCGAACAATAGATAGATGATAGCTAGATAGATATAGATGAACATTCTTAAAAATATCTCATCTTTTTTAGTTTGGAAGCTTTTGTGTTCATGCTTCTGATTGTATATTCATAGAGCCGTATTTTCTACAGATGAAATTGACCCTAGTTCATATCATGAAATCATGTGCATTGGTATCTTGTATTGTTCCGTAAAGAACTTAGTCTTCCACAAGGAGCACTGTAACGTTTCAGAACTCTGCTACTTAAACAAGTTTTTAAGTCATTGATCTAAGTAATAGCAGAAAGGTAATAAATAATTCTGGAGATGTTCTTATCAATGCTAGTTTAAATTATATGGAAGCAGTTAAGCAGATTTAGAAAAAGAAGAAACCTTGTAGGCAGCTGAGAAATTTTTTTATTGCAATGTTTCCTCATACATTTAGCTTATTTTTCCTTAATAGGATACTTTAAAGTACCTATTTTGATAATTTCCATTAAGGTGGAATCACTACACATTGGAAGAAAATAGAAAACCGTAAGATTCTTTTTGCCCCTATATTACAGAGCCTTGAAATTTACTTTAATGATATTTTGTACATGATAAAACAACATATTGTTTAAGGTAAAAATCTGTTAATGATTATCTTTATTGACATTTTACTTCTATTTTTAGCACTCATCAATCATCTTGAACATGGAGTTGTCTCTGAAGCAGGTAATTTCTAATTTTTGTGTAAAGAATAACCAACAAATAACAGGTTTCTTGAATCAAAGTTATTTTTAGGGAAAATCTATTGAAATTGAAAGTTAAATTATAAATGATATAAAAAGCTTTAATTTACTTGTTTCATTTTCATTGGTTAGAGACCATTGTTTCAGATTTATTGTAGGAGATATGGAACTGAATTTCATTAATTGAATAATTCATTTTTTTTCCTTCCTTTGGCCTTTGAAAATGCAACTCAGACTTTCCTAGTTTTGAGAGGATGTTTTTTCTGTCAAAGCCATAGAAATCCATGTAGAATATCATCCCTAGTCATTAAAAATGTTTTGTTTTTAATCATGAAGTCTAGGAGTTATAATATGGACTGATGTGGCAAACAACCCTGGAATCAATATCATGTGCCACCACTTAATATCTGATTACCAGAATCAATTTCCTCGGCAGTAAAATTAGAAAAAAATTACCGCCTCAACCTTTTGATGGACCAAGGGATATATGCCCATGTTACATTTTTTCACCCATGAAGGTTTATTGGCAGGCATTTGAGCCATTTTAATACATTCTGGCATCGTGGCAGATACCGGTGCAACTACCTAAAAAACAAGGAGGTTAGTCTGCGCCACATTTGAGTGTTGAGAGCCATTCGTCTGAGGGGATGCTTCCCAGAGGGGTGATTGTATGAAACTTTTGTGTCTTTTGGCTTCTGTACAGTGAGATAAGGCTTGCAAGTATGTTTACTATTTCCTTTGGATTACTGGGAAGGTACGATTACTGGCATTCGGAAATATTCAAGTAAATGAGTTATTTTTTGGGTGAAAACAGTTTGTGATGCAGTTCCTGGGCCATAGGACCAATGTGTCCCACAAATGTGATGTGCTTCATGGAACGTGGTACCTACTGATACGGCCCACTTTAGGTCAAACTGATAACAATTACGTGTAGTAAGAGCAATGTTTATTTAGTATTTCATGTGTATTTTTGGAAGGTTAAGTAAGATATTTTATGGCTAAGTGTAACCAGGAAGTGTGATGCGCCATGGGACCGATACATCCCGTGTGTGTGATGTGTTTCATGGAACATGATATGGAACTTCATGCAACTGATACATCTCACTTGTAATTGGCAACTATTTTTTCAGATTATAAAAACTACCAACAAACAATGATTCAGCATCCATTCCATTAGTGAAAAAACATGGCATCAACAAAAAGTAAAATAATAATAATAATAATTCACCCATGAAGGGTGGAGAGTGTTATGAGTTTAAATAGGATGCCTGCCATAGGCAAGGTTCTAAGCAGAGACCTGGCAAATTATAAATGTTAAGTAAATGATAACTATTATAATAATGATAATAATAATTAATATTATTTCATGTTTCCTGGTATGATACTGCAAATCTCAATCAAAGAGATTCAGAATTGCATTACTGTTTCTATATACACCCCCAAGATTTAATGTCATGTGATCGTATGTTCACTTTAAGGTGTTGCTAAAATTATCTTAATCTACTCTGCCTTGTACCACACAGCAATTATTAGGGAAAAGATCTAAACAGGTTTCTTCTTTGGGACATTTATCTAGCTCCGAAGTAGAATGGAACTCATGAGTCAGCCTAGAAATCTTTACCCATGTACATACATAAACACAGACTTGCACGTGTGTCTTCTTTGTTATTTAGCCAGGTGATCACCCACCAGTTTTCAGCTTCCACTCATTTGTTCATTGTTTCAACATTTATTTCTTGAAAGCCTACTGTTGTGTTTTGAAAATACATAAATGAGTGAATGGCGTGGCACTTAGTCTCCAGAAGATCATGGTGGAACTGGGAGACAAAGAAGCATGCTAATAGTGCAGAATAATAAAGGCAGAATGTACAAGGAAGATAAAGGAGAAAAACTTGCCTAAAATGGGGTGGGGGGAGGAGGAAGAGCAGGGGACAGTGGCTGAGACAGGTAATCTGAGCCATGAAAGATGTTGTAGTTATCCAGAAAAATAAAAAGCAGGATGGGATGGGGAACCTAGGCCAAGTAGAAGGAGAGAACATTTGCAAATGTGTGAAGAGTGATAGACCACAGCTAATTCTAATCAGTTTGTGTGCAATTAGCGTGCTTATGGGGAAGGAGGATAAAAATGAATCTGGAGAAGTATGCTGGAGCAATTACACATATCCTTATATGTCCTCTGAAGAAGTTTAAATTTTATCTAAAGGACAATAGAAACCATTAAAGATTTTAAGCAGGAGAGTGTTATGATAAGATTTTCCTTTTAGAAAATCAGTCTGGTGACAGTGTAGAAGATGGATTGGGTCCTGGGGGAGGAGGTGGGGATTGCTGGAAAACAAGGCTGAAGCCAGGGAAAATATTTAGGACACTTACAAGTAATCCAGGAAAGAAATGATAAGGACCTAAACAAAGGTAGTGGCAGTGGGAAGCGACAGGAGGAAACAGATTAGAGAGTTCTATAAGAGAGAGAATGGAAAAGACATGGTGACAGATTGAATGTGAGAGAAAGAGATTCAAAGACAACTCCCATACTTCTGTCTTGGATGACTGAGTGGGTGGATGAATGTGCTTCTCACCAACATAGGGAAGGAGAAATATATTTAAAGGAATCAATGTGCTTAAGTTTGGATATGTTGTTTCCAAGATACTTCTGAGTCTTTTTACGATAACAGGGGTAAAGAAAAGAGCAGGAAAGAGGGAAACCCAACATTTGATGCAAAAAGCAATTATCAAAGGAACAGATGTCTCAGGCAGGGATAAAAAACAAGGGAAAATAAAGAGAGTTCAAGGAAGGTGTAGTTAATAGCATCAAACTCTATAGATAAAGTAAGTAGAATAAATAATAAAAAGTGTTCATTGCATTTAGCAACTATGAAATCTTAACTGAGAGTTTAATGGATGGTAGAGGTCTAAGTCAGATCCCTTTTGAGTGAATCTATATTAGTTATGCCAATATCTATTTGTAAAATGTTTTTCCTCCATTTAAAGCTTGGCATGGTTTACTAGAATTAGCCATGAGCTTTTTAAAGACATAGACTAAGGATTATTGACCTGTATCCTCCACCCACACACTCTCACTCAAATGAATACATACAGGGAATAGTGCATCAGTTTCAGGGCTTAGTTTTGAAACAATTTTATTTGCTAGATATTTCAGTATTCTGCAGGATTTCACTTGAGTATGGCATCCCTCAAACCTCCTTGATACTTTCTTCACAGTGATACCAAATTCATTCTCTCCCAATTACAACCCTTTCCCCCTTCAGGTATCAGCACCTCATTACCAAGTGAAATGGTTAGTTAAAACCACAGTCATCTCTCATGAACAGAGCTATGGAGGAGAAAGACCATCAGTTTTGCCTTTAGCATCTGTGCTTGATATAGTCTACCAAAGTATATTTTCAACTATTGAGAAAGAATTTGACATCTCAATTCCTCAATCTAGCAGCTGGTTTTTGACCTTCTTAAATTACTGCCAGGGTTACTCTAGCTCTGTAGAATGTTATCCACTTTAGTATCATCATCTTCAACCCACCGTCCTGCCAGGGGTAGAAGGGATTGACTTATTTTGCTACTTGTTATGTATCTGTACAAGTTTTTATAATGGTCAGGACAGCTGGCAAGACAGATTTAGACCTATGAGGTGGTATTCAAGAAAGGGAAGCTCTTAAGACTCCTCCGAAAGATGCTTCTAATTCATTTGTTTTGCTGGTTTGCAGCAACAATTGTACATTGGTTCCCGAGATGGATTGGTTCAGCTCTCCTTGCACAGATGTGACACTTATGGGAAAGCTTGTGCAGACTGCTGTCTTGCCAGAGACCCCTACTGTGCCTGGGATGGAAATGCATGCTCTCGATATGCACCCACTTCAAAAAGGTAAGAGGAACATTGCAGTATTATGAAGCCTTCCTTTCTACACCATGAACATCTCACACAAATGGCCTACTTTATAATGTGAATTAAAGAATAAGTATATAGAAAATATGGTCTGTTATAAGAATATTAAAATTAAACTGTTATTTTATCCCTTTATATAAAAGTGAATTTTGAAGGAGGATAAAATTGAATGTTCTGAAATTCTGAAATCTGGACTTTAAAGAATTCTGATAAGTCGTGTTCTTTTTCCTTTGAGTATATCAAACATCGCTAAAATTTTGTTTTGCCTTTTTATTTTACTCTTTCTACATTCCTTCATCCCTTCCTCATTTCCAAATATGTACGTACTCATAAACTGTTTTGCAAATAATGCGTAAATTCTTGTGTGTGTAAAAATGTGGTATATTTTTATATCACAGCACGTCCCAGTGATTCTCAGTAAATGTTTATTTTTATGCTAATAACTCCTACTTGAGCAAATTTAGCCACTCAGATGAACTTAACAACAAACTGTTGCCCTGCTGTTTGTAAAAATACCGCTGTTCTGAAGCGCAAGGCAGTACACAATACTGGGGAAGCTAGCACAACTTGTACAAGGAAAGGTCACGGAAACTCCATAGACACATCCAAACTCCCTGAGGGACCAAGTTGCTGGGCAAAGGGCTGTGGGGACCATGGTCTAGGGGAACATCTAGCTCAATTGGCATAACATAGGTTATAAAGATGTTCTACATTCTACCTCAGTGAGTGGCGTCTGGGGTCTTAAAAGCCTGTGAGCAGCCATCTAAGATACTCCACTGGTCTCACCCTGTCAGGAGGGAGGGAGAATGAAGAGAACAGGATACAAGGGAAAGATTAGTCCAAAAGACTAATGGACCACAGCTACCAAGGCCCCCACCGTACTGAGTCCAGTACAACTAGATGGTGCCTGGCTACCACTAATGACTGCTCTGACCGGGATCAAAACAGAAGGTCCCAGACAGAACTGGAGAAAAATGTAGAACAAAATTCTAACTCACAAAAAAAAGACCAGACTTACTGGCCTGACAGAGACTGGAGAAACCCCGAGGGTATGGCCCCTGGGCACCCTCTTAGCTCAGTAACGAAGTCACTCCTGAGGTTCACCGTTCAGCGAAAGATTAGACAGCCCCATAAAACAAAACAAGACTAATGGGGCACAACAGCCCAGAAGGCAGGAGAGGACAGGAAAGCGGGTATAGGGAACCCAAGGTCGAGAAGGGACAGTGTTGACATGTCGTGGGGTTGTTAACTAATGTCATAAAACAGTATGTGTACTAACTGTTTAATGAGAAACTACTTGTTCTGTAAACCTTCATCTGAAGTACAAAAAAAAAAAAAAAAGATTTGGTTATCAAAAAATAAAAACACCACTTTTCTGAACCAACAAATTCTAGCTAGGAATTTATTTTGCGTAGACATTTGCAAAAATACCACTATGTTTTATGTTTAAGGACATTCATCGCAGCACTGTTTGTAGTGGCAAAATAACCAGAAATAACCTGAATGTCTGTTAATATGATTGATACTGGCTAAATACATTATGATATGGTTTTTTAAAAATTTGAATGACAAAACCAACATTTTCTAAAGAATTTTTTCAAATTTTCTTTTTTACCCCCTCTAGGAAAAACTTCAGCAAATTTTAGATGATATATATTTTTTAAATGTTTAGTTCTTTATTAACAAAATAAGATAGCAGGCAAACATATGCTATTCCTACTACCACCTATGCACTTTTTTCTTTTTTAAATTTTACTAATTTATCAAATTCCAAAGTCTGGAGAGCATAGATTGAACGTATAGTACAACAGGAAATACTGCATAAAATTAGGAGACATTTTAAGTTTCCTTAATTCTCTGAATTAAATGTAAATTGGTAGGTACTATAATACAAGTTGAAAGTAAAAATGACACCAACATTTTGTTATGGTTTTTGTGCAAGAAGCTACTCATCCTAGTAAGTCTTTTGGGAATGCTTTACTAGAAACTAAAAAACAAAATGTTCATTAATTGGTAATAAACCTTCAGTTTGATGAATTGACCTCATTCCTTAAAAAGCCAAGATTTAAAAACATTCTTGACCTTATGTACCTCATGCCATCATAATTTTTTTCCTCCTGTACTTCCCAAGACTCTTTCTCTGAGCTTGCAGACATGCCACTGTGATGCTTTGCCTTACCTAACATAATGTCCATGTGAGCTAAAAAGATGTGTAAGATGGATCAGTCTTGTAGAAGGTTGTCATCCAGTCAGCATCACCCTTAAGCAACAACCTTGCAAAAGGTTTACTGTTACTTCTATGATCTCTGAGATGGCAACATAAAATAGGCAAAGCAAATGAAAATGTACTGTAAGAGTATAAGACTTGTTAAACTAAAATGAATAGATTTTTTTCTTTCTTTGTACAGTAGTTGCTGTTTTCTCTTAAGGAAAATATATGACAATGATGCACAAAGTCATTATTTTATTATCACTACACTACACAGAAAAAAATGTGTCTACATATCAGAAGGTAGAAATAGCATGTGGTCATTAATGCCATATTAACTTGTAGTTCTGTTTCAAGAGACAATATTTAATTTGCTGCTTAATCAAATCTGTGTAACAATGAATATCCGTATGATAAGGTGCTTTGTATGTGTGTGCACTTTCCTCCTTAACTAGCTAAAGCTATTTTACATCTTACTACTTTCCAATGACTGACTGAAAAAGAGTGGAGGGTTAGTTACCCTCATTTGATGTCTGTTAAAAGCAAGTTATATTTATATTCAACCTGTTCTGTTGAATAATTTGTCAAAAGTCATAAAAAAGAAAACAGTAGTACTTAAATAAAATTCAGCTCATCTTATTGTCAAAACATGATTGTTCTATTAGGACCCTAATACTAGTAGCATTTTTATTAATGTTGAATTGGAGTGGAGACCTTTTTTTAAGTTGATCAGTAAGACAAGCATAGTTTTGCATCTGTCACTGTTATTAATGTTATATGTAAACTTTCTACACTACAAATACCATGCTTAAAGTTCTAAACAGTTTAATCTCTTTCTGTAGGCGAGCTAGACGCCAGGATGTGAAGTATGGGGACCCAATCACCCAGTGCTGGGACATTGAAGACAGTAAGTATAGGTTTAATATGCTTTCATCCCTTTAAACATTTAAGCCTAGTCTTTGTATGTTTCATCATATGACTTAAAACATCTATGTGGAAAAAATAGAGACTCATACTATTATATAGGAAGATCTCATTTTGTACAGTGTTTATATTCTGGAAAAGCAACAGGAGATTTTATAAATCAACTCCATGTCTGTGTGCCTAAGTCAGTGATCCTTCGTTATATCATTATTTGTTTCATATGTCTTTTAAAGTCCTGTACTGTTTCTTTTTTTTTTTTTTACTGCCTTATCTATCCTTATAAAATTTGAAAATTGCTGTTAGGGATAGAGCAGGATATAGCCTAAATGTTTGGCCATTTAGAGTAAACTCAGAGACCCTCCCAGAAAGACCTGATAAAAGTGTAGAGACTTATTAAAAAGAAAACTTTAGGTAACCTGCACTTTATTTTTTATTCATGTATTTATTTAATCAGTAAATATTTATTAAGTGACTTCCATGTCTTGGGTATACTGTGAGACAAAGAAACTCCTCAGAGAGCTTACGATTTCTTTTGGGAGCTATCATAAGTCACAATTAATGACATGGAACTTTAGAGAAAAGAGACATCACCAGATGCTGTATTATTCAGAGACAATTTCATAGTATGGAAGAGCCTAGAAGCCTAAGTAGAAGAGGGGCAGAGTTGCAGACAGAGAGGAGGCCTAGGGATTGAGTCTGGTAACAGAGAAAAAAAAAATCTATATGTGTGTATTTTTCCAAAGTTGTAGTTACTTTCCACAATCAAACGCTGCCTTCAGATAGAAAACACACATACACAAACATACACACACACACACACACACACACACACACACACACATACCTGGGGAAAATAAAGTACTGCTTTCCTTTTTCACCAAGTACTTCATCAAAAGCACTTCCTTCTTCCTACCACTGATGTAAATAAACAACCCAAATTTCATAGACTGTAACTCGTGGCCCTGCAGTGTTTCCTTAATTTAAAGACAAAACAAAGTAATTATTTTAAATTCATTCATGCAAAAACTGGACAATGAATAAAGAAGACTGAAGAATTGACGCCTTTGAATGATGGTGTTGGCAAAGAATATTGAATATACCATGGAAGCCAGAAGAACAAACAAATCTATTCTTGGAAGCAATACAGCAGCATGCTCCTTAGAAGCAAAGATGGCGAGATTTCATCTCACATACTTTGGATATGTTATCAGGAGGGACCAGTCCCTGGGGAAGAACATAATGCTTGGTGAAGCAGAGAGTCAGGAAAAAAGAAGAAGACCCTCAACAAGATGGATTGACACAGTGGCTGCAGCAGTGGGCTCAAGCATAACGACGATTGTGAGCATGGCGCGGGACGGGACAGTGTTTCATTCTGTTGTACGTAGGGTTGCTACGAGTCGGAGCTGACTTGATGGTATTGAACAACAATAACAACATTTTAAATTCATAATTTCATTCTTCTGAAAAATAAGCTCTGGTCCAGAACAGTTTGTTTGACCTCTTATTCTAATGTGTAGGTGATATCATGCCCACTGTTTCATTCAGCATTACTGTGTGCTATGTATATAATTCTGTGCATGTGCATATGAGATTCAACAGGAACTGTTATAGCTATTGAGGTACACTGGTAAACTTTTGTTCATCACAAACAAAAACAGTTTTTGTGTTCATGGGACTTATATTCAAGTGTGTGTTAGGGACGGGCAGGCAATAAACATAAAAACAAGTAAAATATATGCTGTGTCAGATGATACATGTTATACAGAAAGTGGTATAAGGCATAGATATGCCTAAGGCACTTGCAATTATTGTCTCCATTTCCTCATATTCCATTGTTGCTGTAACCCATTGCACACAGACTTTCGTAACCATCATTCTACTGAATCCATTCTTGTCAGAGTCACCACGAATTTTCTCCTTAGCAAACCCCAATAGTCAATTTTCAGCTCTCATTTTTACTTAATCTCTAACTCCCTCTTCCTTGAATCATTTTCTTCGTTTGACTTCTATGCAGTGGTGTGCTAGAGCCAGCTCATATGGCCTTGTGACAGATGACCATTAATTGTTTAGGAATTTTGTGAATGGCTTGAAATCAGCCATACTGGGAGTATTCCCACCACAAAAATCAGCAGGCACTACAAACCAAGGCGTTTTGTTTTCAGAGATTTGGCGTCCCGCTATACCTCTGCTTCTATGACACCATGTCCTTCAAGTTTTTCTCTTACCTTACAGACTTCTCCTTCTGAGTGTTCTTAACTTTAGTTTTCTTCCCACCTTCTAAATATCATAGTGCCCAAGCTACTTTTCCACTCTGTCTCTGTTCACTCCCTAAGTTCATCAGTTTCAAAACCATCAGAGGCTGTTTGTGTCAGACTTATGTTTGCTGTCTTAGTTATCTAGTGCTACTATAACAGAAATACTACTAATGGGTGGCTTTAACAAACAGAAATTTATATTCTCATAGTTTAGGAGGCTAGAAGTCCAAATTCAGCGTGCTGGCTCTAAGGGAAGGCTTGCTCTCTCTGTCGGCTCCGGAGGCAGGTCCTTGTTTATTTTAGCTTCTACTTTTGGGCGATCTTCATGTGGCTTGGCATCTCTCTTCTCCCATCTCTGCTTCTCTCTCTTGCTTGTTCGATCTCTTTTATATCTAAAATAGTCTGACTGAAGACACCCATAAAAACCCATTGCCGTTGAGTCAATTCCAACTCATAGCGACCCTACAAGACAGAGTAGAACTGCCCCGGAGGGTTTCCAAGGAACAGCTGGTGGATTCAAACTGCCAACCTTTTGGTTAGCAGCCTTAGTGCACCTTCAAACTCCTCCAGCCTCTACCCATTACCCAATTCCAAGACCATTTCCACATTTAGGTGTTTGTTAGAGCAGCACCCTACTCTGGAAACCAAATTCTGTCCTAGTTATCTAGTGCTGCTATAACAGAAATACCACAAGTGGGTGGCTTTAACAAACAGAAATTTATTTTCTCGAAGTTAGGGGGCTAGAAGTCTGAACTCAGGGTGCCAGCTCTAGGGAAAGGCTTTCTATCTCTGTCGGCTCTGGAGGAAAGTCCTTGTCTCTTTAAGCTTCTGCTCCTGGACAGTCTTCGTGACTTGGCATCTCTCTTCACCCATCTCTGCTTCTCTTGCTTGCTTGTTTAATCTCTTTTATGTCTCAAAAGAGATTGACTCAAGACATACCCTACACTAATCCTGTCTCATTACCATAGCAAAGACAACCCGTTCTCAAATGGGATTATAACCATAAGCATGGAGGTTAGGATTTACAACATTTATTTTTGGGGGACACAATTCAATCCATAACACTTGCATGCCTTCTAAAAGCTCTATGATCTATTTCCTAATGCCCTAATAAGCATCTCAAACTTATGTCTGAAAAATAATTCTTGTTATCTTTTCCAAAACCTTTTTGTTCTGCAGACTTTCCCATTTTAGTAAGTAGCCCTAGTCACCCAATTGCTTAGGTCAAAAAGCTAGAAGCCATCTTTTTATTCTTCTATTGCTTTCACATCTTATATTCAATCTCTCAATAAATGTGCCTCTATAGCTACATTTATTCTACTTCTTACCACCTCTGCAGATGCCAGCCTAGCTATAGCCACTGTACCTCTTCAGTAGCCTTTCAATTGGTCTCCTTGCTTCCCTACTCCCCTTCAGTCTATTCCCCACTTGAAGCCAAAATAATCTTTTTAAAACATAAATCAGATCAGTATTCCCTTACTCAGAATCTTTCAGTAGCTTCTTAGCACAGCTACTAAAAAATCCACAGCATTTACCATGGCCTACTTGATCAAGACTGTTCTTGATCTGGTTCCTAATATATTATCTGAACTTCTCTCACATCACTATTGCATGGTTCACTCACTGGCTTTCTTACACTTTTTCAAAAGCATCAGTCTGGTTCCTGCCTTGTGGATGTTTGCATTTGTTGTCCTCTGTACCTGAAGAACTCTTCTCTCCAGATGTCTATAGAGCTCCATGTTCACATCATATAATTCTGTACTTAAATGTTAATTCCTTAGACAGACCCTCCCTGACCACCCTACATGAAATATCTTTTCCCCTTTCACCACATGTTTCTTAATCTGCTTTATTTTTATTTGTAGTGTATAACAATTCAAAACGCTATATTCCTTATTTATTCATTTACTTGATTACTTTGTCTCCATCACTGGAATGCAAACTTCTTGAGGTCAGTGACTTTGCTTATAATATTCATCACTATATCCCCAGCACCTAAAGCAATGCCCGTATGGTAGGCACACAGTATTTTCTTAATGGAGGGGAGATACTCAAATGGATAACGTTTGAACCGTGCCTTAAGGAGAATGTCAAATTTTACAAGGTAGATGAAGTAACATTAATTAAAAACAGAAAAACCTGACATGGATTGGGTTAAGTTTGTTACATTCCCTGTTATTCTATGGAGTTTATGTTTATCCTGTAGGTGTTAGGAATCTATTTCATATTTCTATGTAGGTGTCATGGATTGAATTGTGTCCCCCCAAAATGTATGTATCAATTTGGCTAGGCCATGATTCCCAGTGTTGTATGGTTGTCCTCCATTTTGTGATTGTAATTTTATGTTAAAGAGGATTAGGGTGGTATTGTAACACCACCCTTACCCAGGTCACATCCCTGATCCAATGTAAAGGGAGTTTTCCTGGGGTGTGGCCTGCAGCACCTTTTATCTTATAAGAGATAAAAGGAAAAGGAAGCAAGCAGAGAGCTGGGGACCTCATACCACCAAGAAAGCAGTGCCAGCAGCAGAGTGCGTTCTTTGGACTGGGCTTCCTACACAGAGAATCTCCCAGACCAAGGGAAGACTGATGAAAAGGACCTTCTTCTGGAGCTGACAGAGAGAGAAGGCCTTTCCCTGGAGCTGATGCCCTGAATTTGGACTTGTAGCCTACTAGACTGTGAGAAAATAAATTTCTCTTTGTTAAAGTCATCCACTTGTGGTATCGCTGTTATAGCAGCACTAGATGACCAAGACAGTAGGGGAATGGAAAGATCACTTGAAAGTACTTGACACCTGTATAGGTAATTTATTGGAATAAGAGGAACTAGAGGCAGAGAACCAATTGTGAGACTTTATAAATAAAGATTATGAGGGTATTTACAACCTAATATTCTCCATTGCCATCGCAGTGGAGTAGTTTCAATTCACAATGGAGTGAAGGGGGAAGATTTGAACCAATAATTCTTAGTAAAGAAGATAGGATGTGACTTGCTTATAATCTAACATAAATATGTGTTGCACTTTCTAGGTAACCAAGTCTTGAATAATTTGCAAGAATATAGTTCTTTTCTTCCTTCTTTCCTTATTACTTTAATTTTTAAATGCTATGTAAGGAAAGAAGGAAGAAAAGAACTATATTCCTGCAAACTGGGGCCTTGGTGGCACAGTGGTTAAGAGCTATGGCTGCTAACCAGAAGGTCTGCAGTTCAAATCAACTGGCCACTTTTTGTAAATCCCGTGGGGCAATTCTACGCTGTCCCATAGGGTCACTATGAGTCAGAATCAACTCGACAGCAATGAGTTTGTTTTTTTTTTGTTTTTTTTTATCGTTATTAGTGATATAAAATCAATAATGCATGTAGATGAACTATGCTTAATAATATTAAAGAGATATAATCTTGACCTCCAGTGATATGTCATATATTTCTTATGAAGAAATATTCAAGGCATTTCACTGTGAAAAGAAAAATTTTTTAATTGCAATCTGAAAGACCAAAATACTCTCTTCAAAATTATTTTACTCTTTTTTTATTGTGCTTTAAATGAAAGTTTACAATTCAAGTCAGTTTCTCCTACAAAAATTTATACATGCATTGCTATGTGACAATAGTTGCTCTCCCTATACTGTGACAGCTCACTCCTCCTTTCTACGCCACATTTCCCATGTCCATTCAACCAGCTCCTGACCCTCTGTGCCTTCTCATCTCACATCTGGACGGTAGCTGCCCACTTAGTCTCATGTATCTACTTGAGCTAAGAAGCTCACTCCTCATGAGTATCACTTTATGTCCCATAGTCCAGTCTAATCTTTGTCTGAAGAGTTGGCCTCAGGAATGGTTTCAGCTCTGAGCCAACAGAGAGTCCGGAGGCCATGTCTTCCGGGGTCCCTCCAGTCTCAGTCAAACCATTAAGTCTGGTCTTTTTACTAGAATTAGAGTTCTGGACCTCACTTTTCTCCTGCTCTGTCAGGGACTCTCTGTTGTGTTCCCTGTCAGGGCGGTTGTTGGTGGTAGCCAAAATTATTTTACTCTTAATGAGGCTATATTCTGCTGTTTTATAACACTATAGAATACATCTTTTGCACCATTCAAAGTTAGATAATAATAGAATATTTTATATGTACATATATGTGTATATACAGACATATATTTTTAGATTTAAAAGTAGAAAATTTAAAACTCAGAGATGAAACAAACATTATTAGAAGCAAGGATAAATTCTAGGTATTTGTTGACAAACTGATGAAGTGTTGACTTTTTGTCATAGGACCACTATCTTTTACCAACATAACAAAGGATTTCAGATAATCAACTCACTATTTTGGTCATCCAGTTGATTTCACTAATTTACTGTCTCCTGAATTGACCAATACCTCGGTTGAATCAGTCTGAGTTTCTCCTGGGCGTTTGCCCCAACCTCTGATAATTAGCCTTCACCCTTCCTGCTTTGTTCACAAACTCCCTTTGCTCAGGAAACTGCCATCTGTTATTAGGAAATGATGCGTGTCTTTTTCTTCTCTGATCGGAATTAGTGATCTTTCTGTGCATTAGGAATTTATTAACTGTGAAAATTGCAGATATAATCTGTTGAATTGGCAGAGATAGTGAATAGATTACAGGTTTCAAATGGAATCCACACATTTTGAAGGTTATGATGCTAATTCATAATAGTATCAGCATGCTTGACTTAATCATTGCTGCTAAAACACAAATAAGTACAAAAGGCATTTCTTGAAAAAAAACCTATATGGTATATGTGCATTCATGTCATTTGCTGATAATTTTGTGTGCTTAAGTTTAGAATTTACTTATGTCCCTTAAGCCCTGCTCTTTGGTTTATGCTTAAAATACTAAGTAGGCCCATCTGCAGAACTGAGACATCTGAATATATGATGAAAAAGTGCATGTTTGGGCCAGGCTGAGCAGCCGTCATTTTTTATTTGATCAGATTTGACCAACAGATCTTAGATCACACATGGGACACAGCCTTTGGCTACTCTGGATGGAATGCATTTCAGGTGGTGCAGCTGATTTACGAGAATAAGGTGTCTGAGACCGCTGCTCCTTTGGCATCCATTAACTATCTCATAGCACATGCATGTTGAGCTGGAGTATCCTTCTAGAATAAAAAGAAAATTTGGTGTTGATAATACATATAATGTCCAGATACTAAGCATTAGAGCATTTGGTTTATTATCATCATTATAGAATTCCATCAAGGAGGATGACCGTACTTACTCTTTTGAATAAAAATTTCTTAATATTCTAAAATAAGATTTGTGGACCAATTCATGGTAGAATTTCTCTTTAAAAGTGAAGTTTTTCTTCCAGAACTACCTACAAAATTAGTTACATTTTATATATAAGAAAAGGTATAATTTTTTTTCCAGAACTATCTACAAAACTAGCTACATTTAATACATAAGCAAAGGTGTTAATGCACTAAAAGATGCAGAAGGTTCATTTGGCTCAGAGAACGAGATTCAGTGTTTAAACTTACATCTTGTGAGTTTTTATTCTTAAAAAGTCAATTGATAGGTAATATATTGTTGAAGGAGTTAAAATTGCACTGCAGGAATAGAGTTTTAAAAGTCAATCTATTGAATAATATTTGACTCTTAAGTTACAATACTATAGCATGAATTTCCTTTCTCTTTAATAATGTGTATGATTCTTTCCCTCATGGCATCTGTTCTAAATCAGTCTATTTTCCTATTGCTTTTAAAATCAGGTCAAGGTTAATCTCCTATTCCATGTTTGCTTTCCAGACATTAGTCATGAAACTGCTGATGAAAAGGTGATTTTTGGCATTGAATTTAATTCAACCTTTCTGGAATGTATACCTAAATCTCAACAAGCATCTATTAAGTGGTATGTCCAGCGATCAGGAGATGAACATCGAGAAGAGGTAACTGATAGTCATCAAAGAATACTTGCCTTGAGAGAAATAATATAAAACTTAAATCAAGGTTTGGTTGTGAGAGAGGTTCAGTTTTTAACTCTTGTCATTATTTGTTAAAAAAAGAAATTATCAGCTTATATTAATACCAATGTAACAATGGCTTTGAGTTTGAAATAGGCCAATTTACACAAACGTATTAATAAAATACATCTAAAAGCAGACTGAATTTTTTTTAATTTACATAATTTTTATTTTCAAATTTTTACTTCTCATGGATTGCCTATATCTTAGAACAATTCCCTGATCAAGAACTACAACAATAAAAATCAGAATTAGATGTCTTGAGTTGCAACATGGTCCTTTGACCTTTGGCAATATCACTTAGTCTCTCTGGGCTAGGATTTTCTAAGATGGGTAAAATAAACTCATAAGTTACTGTGAAAATAATCAAATGAGCAAATACATATATGAATGTGGAAGCAGAGGTACTCACAAGTGTAAAATGTGCATATAAAATTACAGATATTCTCTATCAGGGAAAAAGTGTAGAGCAGGAAGGCGCACTGATCTTGTATTCAGAAAATGCTGGTTGTACCTTTGACTTGACTGCTAAGGGATCATGGGCATGTTGTAACTTATTTAGCATCTAGTTTCTCTGCAGTATAAGTAGCTGGAGCAAATGCTCCCCCAAATACCAACTTCTATAACAAATCTATAAACATTTAAAATAATACTTGTAATCAGTCAAGCATTAGTATAAAATAGTGGTTCTCAACCTAAGGCCTCCCAGGGGATATTTGGCAATGTCTGAGTCTTTTTGATTGTCACAGCTGGGTGGGTAAGAGAAGGTGCTACTGGTATTTAGGGGGTATGCTGCCAGAGATGCCAGAGGTGCCCCTAAACATCCTACAATGCACAGGACAATTCCTCACAACAAAGGATTATCCAGACCCAAGTGTCAATGCGGACAAGGTTGAGAAAGCTTGGAGCAGAAGAACCAAACGTTTATCATGAGAAATTGATTTAAGGATATAGTTGTACCATTACATTAAGCAGTTAATATCATTCTTTTCCTCTAATATTATAAGAATAATTTTTTCCATCATAATGTTGACCCTTTACATATTTAATACCAAGGCAATAATTTCATTATTTATTATTCCAAATTGCTCCAATAAACATGATTCTTTATCATAAGTAAAATCTGTTGCCATGGAGTCAATTCCGACTCAACTGACATCCATAAATTTGAAAACTATAGTAAATGCATGGTTACGCTGAGACTTTAAGGGCCCCAATTGTATAATATATATTGAAGTATTACCTGATGTAGAAGTAATTACTTAATCTCAAAACAAAGTACTTTTTATCTAAAAAATATTGGATGTTATCTGAATTTTTGAACATGTAGATTTTCTTTTAGTTGCATTGCAATATTTTACTTTTAAATTTCACTGAAGTGTATTGTTAGTTTTATAGCTAATCAAGTTTGATAATTGCTTTTCAGTTAAACGTAATTTTTAATAAATGATTTTTTCTCCATGGCATAATCTGAATCTTTTTTTTTTTTTAAATGTGGGTACTATGCTTGGACTAATCTTCCAGTTATAGATGTACACAGTTGCCTACCCATGTTTGCATTCACATCTTTCATCTTCCTGAAAATGCTATGCATTACTTTAATGTACCTTTTAACAGTATATCATACCATCATGATAGTATCATGCTCCATGAATTTTGATGGAGCAGGAATAGTCTATTTATTAAATTTTATTTAAAAGTCTTTTAACTACAGTATTTCAACTGGTATTTTCATCTGTCGTTGTAAATAGGCAATTACACATTGTCCAGGATATGCAATATTGCTTCCTGAGCTTAGAAAAAGGGCAAAATCCAGACTAGATTTGATGCATTTTTCTCAGCAGGATGCCTTCTGCTCCTTACCCATGGGGTCACAGTGTGGAATCTTTCCTCCACTCAAAAACAGACTGAGGGAGGGCCAGGATCTCCCGTGGCACCACGGCTGTCACCAGCTTATTCTCTGCCAGTAGGAGGACGTTTCCTTACTGAGCTGTTTCACAGTTGGGTGCTGCTGGGGGAGGTCATGATTCAGTTATCTACTGACTTTCTTATAAAGCTGCCCTTGAAATTGATGATGTTTATGCTGTAACTAGTGAGTTAATTGGCAGTCCCCAAGCTTCTGTTGAGCTTTTGTGATCTGGATGAATAAAAGAGGGACTACTTTATGCTACTTGCCATGCTCTATTTTCTCAGTGGGTGTTTAGAATTTTTAAAACATCTTCAAATATTTACATTTTTTTCTATTCTTGTGTTTTTATTTTATTTTTATTCTTTTTTTTTTTTTTTTTACCATAAAAGCAATATAAATGTGTTTGAAAATACAGTCACATAAAAAAAGAGCTGCGAGGCCACTAAGCACAGATAAGCATAAGTAACATTTTGATGTCTATTCAAACTTTATTTTCACTAACTGTTATACTTCTACCATTTTCCCTGCTCATTCAATTTTAACACCATGTTTTTCCTGTTCCGCCCCCCATCCCCCCCTTGACACCACAGTCATCCATGGCTGTTCCATGCTTTAAGTTTCTCTTTATTCAAGTTTTCACTTAAAAAAGAAGAAGAGTAATGATTTCCTTATATCTAAGTCTTTCTCTACTTTTCTAAATATTTTCTTAGGACAAATTCCTAGGAGTCAAATAACAGAGTTAAAGGCCTTGATTATTTTTATGGCTTTTGATAAACAATTGTATATTATTAATTTGCCATCAAAATCACAAAATTAGTGCCTTTTCTGGGCTCCTGAGGCAAAAGTGTGTCTTGTCATTTAGGAAAACTTTTACCAATCTGACATGAAAAAAAAATCATATTGTTTTAATGTCTATTTCTTTGACTATTAGTGGATGTGAACTGACCTCCTCATATTTCTTGGCCATTGGTAAAACCAAAAAACTAGTTGCTGTCAAGCCTATTCTGACTTATGGTAACACCATGTGTATCAGAGTAGACTGTGCTCCATAGGGTTTTCAGTGACTGGTTTTTTGGAAATTGGTCACCAGGCGTTTTTCCAAGGCACCTCTGGGTAGACTCAGACCTCCAACCTCTCAGTTAATAGCTGAACATGTTAACTGGTTGCACCATCCAAGGCCATTGGTATTCAGTTGTATTTGTTGAATTGTTTTGCCTGCCATTTGCTTAGTTTATATTGATGTATTCATTTTAAAATGATTTCTACAAGCCTTTTTTATAGTATAAAAAAACCAAACCAAATCCATTGCCATCAGGTTGATTCCAACTCATAGCAACCCTATAGGACAGAGTAGAACTGCCCCATAGAGTTTCTAAGGAGTGGCTGGTAGATTTGAACCACTGACCTTTTGGTTAGCAGCCAAGCTCTTAACCACTGCACCACCAGGGCTCCGTATATAGTATAGATATTAACACTTTAATGTAGTGTATAAGTACCTTTTTCTTAAGTTTTACATCTCCTAATTTTTTATGTCCCTAACATACATAAGTTTTCTATTTTATAATGACAGATGTATTGAATTCTACCTCTATGATTTCTCCATTATTATACTTACAAACTCCTTCTTCAATGAGAGAGTAAATATATATTTATAGAATGCTATTGTTGTCTTGTGCTATTCAGTCGATTCTAACTCATGGGGACCACACGTGTTACACAGTAGAACTACTCTATAGTGTTTTCTTGGTTGTAATCTTCAAGGAAGCAGATTGCCAGGTCTTTTCTTCCATAGTGCCAATGAGTGGGTTTGGACCACCAACCCTTTGGTTACCAGCCAAGTGCAGATTGTTTGCGCCACCTAGGGACTTATAGTTTATAAACGTACAAGAATATAGTTACCAAATACATACTTACGGTTTTATTTTTACATTTATACTTTGTGTTTTATATTTACATTTAGTCAAATATATGAAATTAATCTAGTAGTTACTTATGTATAAACTTGATTTTTTCTTTAAATAATAAGCCACTTGTCTCACCACTATTGGTGAATAAGTTTCCCTTTTTTATTGCTTGCTTAAAATAGTAATTACTAGTTTTGTGGTATATTAATAAATAGATCGTGTACTGTGTTACATAAGTATAAAATCCTTTGCCTGCTGGCACAGTGGATAAGAGATTGGCTGCTAACCAAAAGGTTGGCAGTTTGAATCCACCAGAAGCTCCTTGGAAACCCTATGGGGCGGTTCTATTCTGTCTTATAGGGTCGCTATGAGTCGGAATCTACTGGACGGCAACGGGTTTGGTTTTTGGTTTACATAAGTATACTCCGAGAAATTTAAAAACATGTATGCAGATGATTCCATTGTGGTTCCTTTTCTTAATCACCTATTAAATAAGTGCAGAGAAATTGTTAAAAGTGTTTTAGTCTTTTTTTTCCCTCATACTGATGAGCCTTCTTCCTTATATAATCCTATTTTTCCCTAGTAATATTTCTTATGCTTGTGGAAGAAAGGTGATATCCTTGAAGCCTTAGTTTCTTCCAAGATACGTGCAATGCTTTAGCTAGAAAAAAACTGACTGGTGAATTATCTGTAAAGGAATTAGCATTAGGCTGGTATTATCAGAGTAGGAAGTCCCCGACCTTTACCTGCAGCTTAGTACTTAACTGTCCTTTGTCCTTTACTACATAACTCTTCTCATTTTAAATGAATTGCCTTTCACTGAAGATCTACATTTAATAATACCAAACATATTATCCTTGTTCACGTTAGGCAAATGGATAGTCCACCCCAGTTTCAAGCATGGTTTTGATTTGTAAAGCTGAGCAGTTTTACTTATCGCTTCTAGAATGGAGAAAATTCCATGAGTTTAAATCAGTAGACAGAGATTATATTATCTTTTGGTAGAAGAGCTGAATTTTCTAAATTACCTCTGTTGACATTTCACTGTGGAGATACAGTCTGCATAATGCATCCTACTCCAGCTTGGAATGAAAGCATTACAGAGAATGAGAGTAAAGCAGGCAAATATTAATCAACTACTTAATTTCTAGGTCACAGATTTCTGTCTCTAAATTGGCAAAATCCTATGAAAATGTATCAGTTCAAAATGCGTCTGATTAGAGATGCTATTTCATTAGGGTATATTTTTGAAATTTTAGAAAGAGTAAACATCAGTAAGACAATTCCAGTGGACATTATGTAAATCTGGAAAGCCTGAAATTTATGAAAGCAAGTTTTCTACCTGTAGGTCAAAAAGGAAAGAACAAATTAAGCATTTCATGAAAGAAGGAAAAGGTGAAGGACCATGACTGAGTAATGACATGCCAGGTGTTTATGAAACTCGGAGTCCTGTGAGTACAAAACTCGAGTGGAAGAGAGGGAGGGGAAGCAGACCTCTAAACAACATAAACAGGATACAAACACAGAAGAGCAAAAACAATGATGAACTATTGTACAATATGTGTGAGATCAAAGCCATAATTTCTTCCTGTCAGAAGATTAAAAAGAACAATAAAAAGTACTGAGAGCTGTGATATTCTCTAAAAGCCACATTAAATTCAGTTTAAAAATTAGCAAGAAGACCAGTCATGAAAAGGAAATCTAGCTACAAACTGGAACTGAAGTTACCCACTTTGATTGTCATGCTAATAACCAAGGCTATTTTCTGTTAAGGAAACTACAGAAATAAAGGCTTCAGAACATTACCTCTCAAAAAACATGGCATAGTCTATTATGTTGCTAATAATACTTTACACTTTAACCTTCAAAGAGCTTTACTCTAAGTCCCCAAATACACCATATGCTATGCCACCAACTTGATAAATGGGAGACCAGTCGGTGAAGATAAATGAGTCATCATAGGAAGCAGAGAGGATAAGGATCAGAACTTGGCTGTGGAGCCAATATTCTGTGGCCTAAGATTTACTTAAATTTAAAAAAAAACAATTCTTACTATGGAATTATTTAAAGAGTATATATATGTATTCAAATTTAATTTAAGCATGAAGCATGAAACTCCTATGGTTTTGGGGAATGTAAATGAATTCAAGGTAAGATTGTATTACAGTGGCATTTAAAAATGTCTGGGCCTTTGAAAGAAATCCATTAGAAAAGGAGTAATGTACATTCAGTTCACCAAATGAGCAAAGGTAAGGGAAAAACCAAACAAACAAAACCCTGATGGTGTGGATACAGTGCAGAGCAAAGGCAGAACTGGAGACCATTCAGCCTCATTAACCAGGGATCTGAGCTGTGACCTGCCTTTGGCCTCGCGTGGTACCCCGCCAGCTGCACTTCTCTGGCACAGAGGGTGGTTCACCATATAGTTGTTAGTTAACTGGGCTGGTAGCCAAAGATGTTTCTTTTCCTTTTCTCATATTTCCAGAATTGGAGGGATTTTTTCCTACATATTTTTCACACAAAGATGCAGGTTAGAGTCCACCCACTGTGAATAAATTTAATTTAGCCGTTTTTATGCCTCCCTGATTTCCATCGACTTAAAGTCTACAATACAGGGGCAGATGTGTAAACTGGGAAATCTTCCAGACGTCTTTGTTGTTGTTGTTATTCCACTTAATGCTGAGCCACTCAGCAATACTCCACATTAAACAGGGCTCTTGTGTCTGTAAACATGCTTCCAGTTTTACTGAAGATAAATTCACTATTCACGCCAGATTGTGGGCCCGGGCAAGCTTAAATGTTTGAATTGTCTTTCAGTAATATTGTTTCAAAGGAGTTAAAGACCATCAGGTTTTAGGGGAGGTTCTTTTTTGTTCATTGTGCTTTCTCACACTTGAAATCACATTACCATGTTACAATATACCAAGGTATGGCAAATATTTCCACACATGACATAGTCTCAAGTATCAAATATACACACAGTATCAAAATTCAATCCATAGTAAAAAGGGAAATTCAGCTTTAAATGTTGCTACCCTTCCAACTATGGTCCTACTTATTTACAGCGCTAACATTCAAAAGGCTGTGCCCATGCCTTTCCACTTGACTTTTAACAAGTCACTGGTTACAGCTTCCATATGCTATTTGGATCATTTATTTAGTGATATCTACAAACTGAATGGAAACCCTGTTGGTGTAGTGGTTTGAAATGGTTGTTCTAGTCTATATTACAGATGGCAGCATGCACTAAAACTTTTTTTCCCACACAATGGCTATTAATGTTACAATCTAGCTCTCAAATTCAGATATCAACTTGTCTTCCTAATACACCAATTAGTATCTGAATTTTCTGTAAAAAAAGTCAGTTAATAGTTTCCAGTTATTGATTTTCACAGCTTTTCATTCCTATCTGTAGAGTAGTAGAAGCACTAACATTATTCCAAAGGTTTAGTTAGACTTAATAAAATCACATGTGAATAATTCAGGTTATGGTTTGGGGGCTGTTACTTTAGTTGAATTTTCTCATCCTCTTTGGCTATCGCTGACAATATTATGCTCGATGACAGAGAGATGGAGAATATGTCTTTAAGGTTCGTCTAAATAAAACTATGTTGCATGTTTTCATTTGCTCATAGCCCTCTCTGCTTTTAATTTATTGCCTACATTTTTCCAATTCTGCAGTTGAAACCCGATGAAAGGCTCATCAAAACCGAATACGGGCTACTGATTCGCAGTTTGCAGAAGAAGGACTCTGGGATGTATTACTGCAAAGCACAGGAGCACACTTTCATCCACACCATAGTGAAGCTGACTTTGAATGTCATTGAGAATGAACAGATGGAAAATACCCAGAGGGCAGAGCACGAGGAGGGGCAGGTCAAGGATCTGTTGGCTGAGTCACGGTTGAGATACAAAGACTACATCCAAATCCTTAGCAGCCCAAACTTCAGCCTTGACCAGTACTGCGAACAGATGTGGCACAGGGAGAAGCGGAGACAGCGAAACAAGGGCGGCCCAAAGTGGAAGCACATGCATGAAATGAAGAAGAAGAGAAATAGAAGACATCACAGGGACTTGGATGAGCTTCCTAGAGCTGTGGCCACGTAGTTTTCTATTTAATTTAAAGTATTCTTTGCCAACAAATATACTGTCTTCTGTTTTGTACCTCCCTTATACTAACTCATAAATGCTTTCCATGGAGTTTTGCTAAGGCACAAGAACAATAATCTGAATAAGATTATATATGGTGAATATGGGCTAGTAAGGGCAAATAATTCATCTGAACTGGTTTTCCAAGAGCTAAACTTGCAACTGCAAAGTATAAGAATTATACTCAAAATAGGGGCTTTGCATTTGTAAATGTTTTTATGTTTTGAGTTTTTGAATTTATTATGTCATGTAAATAATTGAGCTAAGCAAGCATCAAATTTAATATTGTAATAAGGTGATTATTTCTCTTGCATAGCCGTTAAGCATGGAGTTTACCATGCATTGTTCTGTGTTCTTATGAACAGATATGTCATTCCATTCTACAACTGGCGACCTGTGGTAAGAATTGGAGGGAAGACATGAATTCAGATAGCTCATATTATCAACAGAAACATCCACAGCCATTCACTCTTGGAGCCCACAGGGGTTACATTTAGTGTACTGCAACAGTGATTTACTCAAGGGCATAAATACTCCTCCCAGGATTCCTTATGACTTGTTCGGAGTAACGTATTCACAAGGGTAAGTTGGTGCTCAGTTATGTTTTTAGAATATATGTACTAGATACAATGCTTGATAAATATTTTAGCAAGATATGGGAAAGTATTTTAAGAAGATAAGGGAACCATCGTGATATATAAAGCCATTGCCACCGAGTCAATTCTGACTCATAGCAGCCCGATAGGACAGAGTAGAACTGTCCCATAGGGTTTCCAAGGCTGTGATCTTTATGGAAGCAGACTGCCATGTCATCTTTCCATAGAGTGGCTGGTATGTTTGAACTACTGACCTTTCGGTTAGCAGCCGAGTATTTTAACCACTACGCCACCAGGGCTCTCATGATGTATACTATATCCTAATGGGAAGGCATGCAGATGGGATTTGTCAGGGGACAGAAAGAAAGACAGCCATAAATTCTGGCTTTGGGGAAATCTCATATCCGCATACAAAGGAAGAATAATCACAAATAAAGTAGGTGAAATGTAATGGAGCTTTATTCACTGCAGTATATAAATAGCTACCAATTTTCCACACATCTGTTAAAAAATAATCCAGATTATAACAAACTGCTAGCAAAATTCTGAGGGAAAATAACTGTTCTGAAGGATCATTGAAAGAATGAACACAAATCTTATTTACAATCTGTGGAATTTCAGTTTTTACCTTATATCTCTTTCTAAGGATTTATCGTGTTCTGTATATTATTTCCATTTAATGCCCTTTATTCTCTCCTACGTATTGGATTATTTGCATATATTTTAATGACTAGGGAAGAAAGCAATATATACATACAAAAAGAGATAAAATTAGGTGGATGACAGTGGGAAGTGGGGATATATATCTGGTGACTAAGAGAACAAGGGCAAAATTTTGATAACAGAAAGGGTTTAAATGAACTCTTTGACATCTTTTCATCACATTACCTTTTTACAGTTCTAAGGTGATGTTACCACTTGAGTGACATTGTCTTAGTAATTTAATAGTAAATAAGTCCACTGCATGCAAAGAAAACACATCCACAACATTAGCATAAATGTCTTTCCTAGTTTGATAGCATTCTCAGCTGTTTCCAATTTGACTCTCCCTCTGAATATCTATGGTATATTTCCTGTCTGTTTAAGCAGGACTCACCTGTCTTATAACACACAACCCACAGCCTTCTTCTGTTTTGCCTTTTCATGCCCTTTTTAGTGTGAAATGAAAAATCAGTCACTTCCTTGGATGGAAGGAAGCTTTTCTGAAAACTAAGTTAACAGACGTTACTTGTTCCTCATGCATTCTACACGTCTTGAGAGAAAAGTCTGCGAGAAACCCATGTGATTAGAGGGCAGTTTATTACAGAGTTAAATATCACATCTGTGACTCGGTTTACATTTAGGGCATTGTCTCTATCATACATGGATTTTACTTGCATTGCTTACCTACCTGAAAGTAGTCACTGATATATGAGATTAAGTACCCTCTTTTGATATGATAACCATGACGTTTTGTAGAAGTTTCACTATAAGGAAAACTTAAGGAAATTAGGTTTTTTTTAAAAAAATGAGCCAAAATAAATCACTCTTTTAAAAAGTAAAGCATAAGAATAGTTGTGGCAGGATCAGACTGTCAATTGAATATCATAACAAGAGTGTTTGTAACTGTTAATTTGCTGGGTTAAACAAATGAGTTAAACAGTAACTCACAGCAAGCTCAAAGTAAATAAGTGGGAGCATGTTTTATTTTTTAAAAGATTTCCAAATATTTGTATATGGGGCAGTAATGATCGAATTATGGATAACTTTGGAAAAATTAGGTCCCTGGGTGGTGAAAATGGTTCCCACTTGACTGCTAACCTAAAGGTTGGTTTGAACCCACCTAGTGGTGCCATGGAAGAAAGGCCTGGTGACCTGATATCTGCATCCATAAAGATTCTAGCCAAGAAAACTCTATGGAGCTATTTTACTCTGTAACATAGGAGGTCACCATGAGTTGGATTTGACTTAATAGCAATGGGTTTATTTTTTTTGGGGGGGGGGTTGGAAAAATTATATGAAGCTCAAATGTTAGGATTGACTTGTGAAAATAAATTTTCATCAAAATATGAATGTCCAAGCCATTTTTTAAATTACTACTTTTTAATCCTACTTATTCAGCCAGAAATTTGGGAACCTGTTTTATGCCTTACATCTCAGGAATTTGTCTAATATTCTGGCTACTTTGGATCCAAAACTAATGATTACCTAAAATATATTGAAAATATGATTAATAAAATTAAATGTCATATAATAAAAATTGAACATGTGGGCAAAGACGTGTGTTTGTAAATATAGAAATCAAGCTATGTTTAAAATTTTAACACTTTAATTGCCAAGAACGCTTAGAGGAATAGTTCAAATATATTAAATCCACACAAAAAATGCATGCTTCCTCACCGCTGAAGATTCTGTCAAATTTTCTTTGAAATAAGGAAAAAGAAAACTATAAGAAGAAACAGTTCGATAAGCTGACTCTTAGTTGACTGACTATATCTTTATGGAAGTATATTTTGGAATCATTAAGCATTTGGTTTGATGTGGAATATAAACATTTTATGGGTAGGATTATGCTGTATGTTTTTCCTAGGGCTTCAAACCAGTTCTTCCCAGTTCAATCGTGGCTGAGGAAGCGACACTGAAACAGACCTGAATTTTTAAAATTTGGGTGATCTGGAACCATGACCGGAATGGGAAAAAAATGACAGGTCGAAGCCCTGCTAGAAACTTAAGCCTCCCTCTTAGAAAACAAGGCAGTGTATGAGTTGCATAGCAACCAAGTCTCTTGCCCCAGGGAATTTTGCACAGAGTAGGAAACAGGGGAGCCCCCTCAAAGATGGTGGACTACCTTGCCGCGTTGAATGTGTGTCACCTCACTCCTGGCAGTAATCTAATCTCACGCATCAGGCTCCTGAAAGGGCTCGTTATGTCTCTTCTGAGTCTCCCATTCCAGGGCTTTGTAATTTTTCCTGTTCTGGTTCTGGTTCCACATCACCCAAATTTTTAAAAAATTCGGGTCTGTTCGGTTTTGCTTCGTTGGCCATGACTGAACGGGTTCAAATCGGTTCAAAGCCCTGGTTTCTGCCCTGCACTTTGCCTCCATGAATCCTGGCACAGTACTAAGAACTCTATACAATCCTATTGATTTAATATATTAGAAATAGATTCCAAATCCAATTTTTCACTTAATTTTCTATGTAGTTATGAAATAGTTACACAAACAAATTGTGTGTTAATTTATGGTTTGGTCTACATAATGCCAGAAAGCAGGTTCCAAGGGTTAGATGGTTGTAAGCAATTACTGAGATAGCCTTGTTTTAGTTAGACATCCATCAGTACTTTCAACTTTGAAGTTAATCATCTGGGCTGCCTGAAAGCCTTGAGCTACAAACACAACACATTTAGAGAGTCTGTTAGCAAGAGCTTGGTATTATAGCAACCAACTTATATGGGAAACATTGAACAGTCCATTGCTCATTGTATCTTGCAAGAAGGGACAAAATGTCTTTTGCCTTAAGAACATTTTGGTTGTTAAATTTATACCATAATTAATATGCTGCATTCCTTCATTATTCAATTAACATACAAAAACAAACAAAACACAACACTAATTTAGAGTCTCACACTGATTCTGAGCAGTGCAGATGTGATATTTTGTGAATTTATCTTAGAAATCTCTCCAGTGATGTTTGATTTTGGCTTTATTTCAAGTACTTTTTTAAAAAAAAAATCTATTTCGGAATCTCGCAGCATGGAATCAAGTGATAGCATTCTGTTGGAAGATCTAGGCGGTTTCTATATGTCTTGTCAGTAAAATATGCTGCTGAAAAACAGATATTTTCCTAAAGTTTTTTAGTGAGAAATTAGTTGTATAGTAAAACTACGCTTTAAAAAAAAAAAAAAACTGTTATTGTATTAATAGCGTTAACACCAGAGTATTATGGAAGTAGATTGCCACATCTTTTTCCTGCGGAGCGGCTGGTGAGTTTAAACTGCCCACCTTTGGGTTAGCAGCTGAGCGCTTAACCATTGTGCCACCAGGGCTACTTAGATTAATTATAAGACTTCGTAATTTATTCTCCTCTGTATTGTATATTTTTTCCTGGTTTTAAATTAAAACTCTCTAACATTTTAGTTAATCAATTTTCATTAGGACTATGGATAACTGGTTGATATTTTCAAGTACACTTGTCCTGCAAATCAGCTTTCTGTGAAGAAGGTCTTAAAAAGTCTGTGCTTATTCTTGGTTTCATATTTTTCTCCCTTGTCTTCAGTACATATGTCTTTGACTTGTGTGTTCTTTCCTGCATTTCATTCCAGCTCTTTATGCTGCTAAATGGAATCCTGCCTGTCTGCATTCATTTACATTCAATTTATTAGGAATTTTAGGAGTTTCTTTAGAAATGGATAGTCTAAGTAATTAATTTATGTGGAACCCTTCTTCCAAAGAATTAAAAACACTACATTCACATTATTGAATAAAGATTTCTGAAAACCAACCAAATTACTTAAGAGATGGAAAAATGGTCATAGAGAATTTTAGTAATTTGTAAAAGCCACAACAGTAGCTGAAGAGTTATGATTTACACAAAGTCTTGTCATTCTGTAGGCTAAATAATGCTCATTTACAACATGCTGGTTGCAAAATAGTCTTCCTCTTGAATTTTGCCTTTAGTCTATATTTTGGTTCTTCATATGGTATTAAGTTTTGTTACTGCTGAATTGTATAGACTCAACCTAAAAGATAAGTTGACCGTGGTCATTGTCTGTTTTTCAACATTATCAAAATTAATTTTCAAAGACAATATAATTCAGATGCCTGCAAAATAATAAATTGAAGCAGAGCATTCATTAAATGCTAAATTTCTTAAACTTACATATTTTATATATGTTATAAATAAAAATAGAAGTCAAAACTAAATTGTCTCCCTTAAAATGTCACATTTGTTTTAGACAATACTCTGGAATTGATTAGCTGTCTTACGAACGGGTAGTTTAGGAAAAAAATTGATATTTGAAATGTTTTTATAAAATTATATATTTTTCTCACAGTAAATAACCACAGTATTTTTAAAAATCAACTTACATATGTGGTATGGTTAAAAAAAATAAAATTCCCAGATACAACACATAAGCAGTGCAAATATAGGAATATGAACATGATTTATACCTCTCATTTAAATATGTTGTATGAAATATTTATGAAGAGTTTGGGATAGATGATTTTTGGGGAAAGGCAAAAATCTGTCAGAAACTATAGTTAATCATGTAATTTAATTCTGATAATTTAAGTGGTTAGCAATCAATTTTGAATTTATAGTTTTGCTATTTCAAAAGAAATGTAGTCTTGTAGTTTAAAATAATTAAAAATTGTTAAATGTATATTTTGGCTGTATCATAATAAAATACAAATATTAATGTTATATGATTATGAAAAGTGTTGCTTTGTGTTCAAATTTTGTTTTCAAACACTGAACATCATAACCAAATTTTACATATAACATTGAACTAAAACAAATATCAAAGAAAACATGTTCCAAAAACTTTCAGTAGATACTTTTGTACTGTATGTAAAAATTAATTTCATTAATGAAAGAAAAGAATAAGTATTCTCCCTATTTAATACAATTACACTCACTCCTCACTTATAGTTAGGTTCAAAAGACCAGGCTGTTATGTGAAAATCAGCATTATGTAAAAATGAAAGATGACCACATCAGATCACAAAATGGAGGATGACTGTATTATTACATGACCGCCAAATTACATCATTACATAACTGCCAAACCACTGAGACTTACGGCCCAGCCAAGCTGACATATAATCTTAACCATCACAGCCAGCGTTACTCTCACCTCACACCTCAGCATTTGTTACTGCCAGATATATGTTGTTAATGCACCAAATAGTGGGATAGTATATATTTTTACTGTCGTTGTAAATGCAAAATGTTGGATAATGAGATAGTTGACACATGAGGAGTATGTGTCTATAGTTAACCATTATTGTGATTTAATTTAGACTGTCAGACTGAGATGAAGGAATCACCACAAGTAACTACTTTTTTTTTAAGATTTCCAGTTACATTTCCATAAGTGACATTTTAAAACACTCATCTGTATCATTAGCTTTACATATATGAATATAATTTATTGAATAGTAAGGTGAGGCTTCTGTATTTGTTTTTCCTTTATAAACACATTTCTTGAATTCCTTTTAGAGCAAATAATTATATCTCTTTCCAACTTGGTACACACATGAAGAATGTTTTATATTTTCAAATAAAAATCTGATAATCAAAGAACATGCAGAGATATTGCATAGAGATGTCAACTTTTCTGAGTGTTCTGATAAGCTCAAACATGAGAGATCCACAGTAATGTATAATCTTTACAAGAACAGTTTTATATAAGGTTCTCTTAGATTCTAGATCATGTCCAAACTGTTACTGTAACTAAAATACAACACAGATTAATAATTGAGAATATTCCAGATATATTTGTTCAAATATGGGAAGACACCTGAGTGACTTTTAAGACCGAAGAAACAAGAGTGTAACATTTGAGAACTGAAAACACCTACAATCATACAGCTTGCCGTCTGCATTAACGTGACTTTTTCTTGCCCAGGAAGAAAAAACCACAGCAAATAATGTTACTGTTCGTTTCAGAAGATCATACACTTTTACTGTGTGTATGTGGTGGTAAGAACACATATCTTAGTGAACTGGCGATATCCAATAAAGTTAAAAATGCACATATCCAAGAACCAGATTTTAACAATTAAGTTATATAACCTGAAGAAACTTCTCCACATGTGCAATAAGAGACATTTTCAAAAATATTTATTGCAGGGTTAATTATGATGAAAAAGAGAATAATCTGTATGTCCAACAAAAGGAAAATGGATAAAAATGGAAGTATACTTACTAAATGAACACAGCAGTTTAACGTAAAAAAAGGAAAAGAAAAGAAAAGCTGCCTGCATCAACGTAGCAAAATCTCAGAAATGGAATGTTGAAGGGAAAAAGCAAGGAGCAGAGGAATGCAAACAGAATTATGCTGGGCATATCAAGTTTAAAGAAGCAAATGATATTGCCTATGGATACATACATTCATATATAAGTAGAAAATATATTAAAAATATTTCTGGAAATGTTAAGCACCAAATTAAAAATAGATTTTCCTCTACAAAATAAAGGAGGAATGATGACACAGAAGACTTAAACTGTTTCAGCACTGTTTTATTTCTTCCAAAAAAAAAAAAATCTAAACCCAATATAGTAAAACGTTAAGATTTGACAAAGTGGGGCACTGAATCACAATTCTGATATATTATTCTCAATGAACATCACTCTTTATGCTTGAAATGTTTCATAATAAGAAGTAGATTAAGGACCCTAAATCTCAATAAAAGAAAAGAGTGAATTATTCCATAGTAAATTCTAGAGATAGAGGGAGAGAAAGAACGAGAGGAAGAGAGAGAGAGAGAGACAAAAAAGAACAGCAAATAGAAATATTAACTATTCAGCCATCATGAAGTAGATTTAGCCTTCCAGTTCCAGCTACCCTTAACAGTAAGGACTTTTTTGGACACCCTGATTATTTTAAAAACATGTCAGCCAGGACCTTGATTGGCCTCAGGGACTCTGGAATAATGTCTAGTCTTCAAAGTAACACCTTATCGTTATGGAAATGCCTAAGGCATCCAGGGTATCAAACTATGTGCTTAATATGCCAAAAGACTCCAAACAGCTGAGTTGGCCTTTCTTGGGTTGGACACTGTTCAGGGTTGATGTTTAAAATATAGAGTTTCATCTTCCTGGCTTACACATCACATTTATAAATCAACTCATTCTCTTTAGGTAACCCGAAGAGTGAAGAGAACTATTTATATCTTGCAAAATACTGTTAAATATTCCTCAAATCGTTATTTTCTTAAGGAAAGATTCTATAGCTATATAATTCACACTTTTAATTTGCTAGAAATGTTTTTGTTCATGCCTAGAAATAAGCTGAAATTCAATCCAACATTTTTTCCCTTTATAAATTTTCCATGTTATTGGGTCTTGTAGTGAGAGGCTAGTATATTTAAATATGTATTTTAGGAGTATAAGGTGACATATTCAGGGAGTATTAATTTAAAGTACATAAACCTGGATAAGGAGAAAATGACACCAATTTACCTGGTGGGCAGTTATCACTTAGAATCAGGAAAAGGGATGTTTAATGGGCCATATCCCTTTAAGCTTTTAATATATTGAAACAAATTACTGTTTGGTAATTACCTCCAATTATTGAATTCTGTCATAATTGTAGCCCCTTCTTACTAGTCACTTTTACTATTGAAAAACAAATTTAAAAAATTTTCAAATCTCCTGTGGGAATTTTCGTTTTTGTTGTAGTTCGTCTTTATAGACATTTGGAAGTAGTCTTAAGTTTCAGGGGCCAAAGACAAAGTTAAAAGTGAAAATTACCATAATTTATTTGTGTCTGGAAAGCATAGAAAGCGTGACAAGAAGGCAATAGTCAGATTATTAAGAACTTTATGATTCACACTAGGACTTTAATTCCATAGACACAGGAGACATTTTGGTATTTTTAAGCAGAGATATGGCATAATGAGATTTTCTCAATTTTGGATCTGAGAAATAAGCAAAAAAAAATTTTTAATTACTTTTTACTTTCCATGTTGTACAACCAGGTGGATGATGTTGTTGTTAGTGTTACTGAGTCGATTCTAACACATAATCACCCCGTGTGAAGGAGTAGAACCGCCCTATGTGGTTTTAAAGGCTGTAGTCTTTATGGAAGCAGATTGCCAGGTCTTTCTCCCATGGAGCTGATGGGTGGGTTCAAACTTCCAACTTTCTGAGTACTTAACCATTGCACCACCAGGGCTTCTTGGGTGGATAATAATGACATTTACAAAAGTAGGAAGTAGAGTGGGAGAAAGCTGGTTTGGGTGGAGAGACATCATAGGTTCAGCATTGAAGACTGTGAATTTTAAATGATTAGAGGTGTGACTGACAGTCAGTTTGATATATAGGTTTGATGCTCTGGAGAAATAAAATCTGGAGTTATTTTGTAGTCACTGGTATAGAGATGATAAACAATGAGTAGGAATGAGTGGACATAAACAGAACTGGGTGGTCAACTTGGCACCTAAATTACTGTACATCCTAATTTAAGTCATCATTAATTTCTTTGTGTTTCAATGAAATGTCTGTAAGGTACCAAATAGCTTAAAGTTTTATGAATTGTTCTTATTTCTTCTGCCAGAAATTATTTTTAATATCTAGTGCAGTCTCTAGCAATTAAAAAGAAATTATTTATTGCAAAACAATGAAAGAATTGTCCTCAAAACTATTACGATTCTTTATTTAAGGAACTAGTAAAAAAAAAAAAAAGAAGAAGTCCAGCAAATGGAAGTATTTTCTAAAATTCCTACCCCATGTGCTTCTTTTTAAATCAAATTGGTAAATTGATGAAGGTCTACTTTCATTTTGAATGTTCATCTGTTTTAAACAAAACATTTACAAACTGGTGTTGTTGGATTTTTTCCTTTTTTCCTACTTTGATTCAGGTGAACTCAGTGCCATAAACTACAAAGTTTCAAACTGATAGAAAGAAGGTCCATATAATTTGTAATGGATGGTGTATTTAAGAACAGGAATTTGGGAGAGATCTTTGAAGAAAGCTTTAAAGATTTAAATTCATGGTACAATCAAGTACAGATAGATTTCTCTAACAGATCTTTGGTAAAAATATTTAAAATTTTTTTTTTTGCCATAGTAGTTCCCTGTTCAAGTTACATTAAAAAGCATATAAATCTAAATGGAATCTTCTTGAAACAACATTCTATAAGACCTTTAAAGACCAATGCTAAATGAGAGCAAAAAAAAGCTACAATGCTGATTTCTCTTTACATTTTTTATCCTGTTTATGTTGTCTCAAAAATGTAGTTGAATTAGGCATATTTGTACATTTTGTTTGTGAAGTAACAAAAGAAAAAGTTCATTCTTAACTTTCACTGGTTTAGATAGAAATATTAAGATGCATTATGTACTGTAAAAAGTGAAATATATGAGTTTTTATTTTTACTTGAACCTGAAGAGTATGATGTGCATAATTTCGTAGGCAGAACCCAGCTCTTCAAGCTTTTGTTCCGAAAAAGCAAACATTCCTTGCCATTAGCAAAACTAAGACTACTTGTTCCTTTGTGATTATGTAAAAACAAAAACAAAAATAAACAGAAGGCCCTCTTTTTAAATATTTAATATTCAGTAAAGATATACATGAACATACTTATATAAAAGCATTTTATCTACCAAAGTACATATACTTTAATTAACAAAAATATGAAAGTAATTCTATTTTGGTATGTAGAGAATTGTCTGTGAGTGTACAACTGGGTAATCTAAGAAGGAACTCCACGCCACACACATTTAGATAGCTCTGGTTTGTGGCATCTCCTGCAAAGAATGCAAACTGGATAAAGTTCTGGTTCATCCTTCCCAATCAACCCTACAGAAACATTAGAAGAAAATGTCAACGTGTTGGTTTGAGGGAAATGGGTACCAAAGGGAGTTAAAATTGTGCTCATTTCTTGTCTTACTGGTGAGGAAGTATTCTCATTATGGCTGTATCGGGACTTAATTTTTATTTTTATTAATAGCTAATAATTTGTTGTTGTTGTTAGGTGCTCTCGAGCTGGTTCAGACTCATAGCGACCTTATGTACAATAGAACAAAACACTGTCTGGTCCTAGGCCATCCTCACAATCATTATGCTTGAGCTCATTGTTGCAGCCACTGTGTCAATCCTTCTCATTGAGGGGCTTCCTCTTTTTCGCTGACATTCTACTTTATCAAGCATGATGTCCGTCTCCAGGGACTGGTCCCTCCTGATAACATGACCAAGTACATAAGATGCAGTCTCACCATCCTCTCTTCTAAGGAGCAGACTGCAGAGGTTGGTAAAGGTTTTCAGTTTCTTCATCTTTGGCCTTGGTGGTTGGTGCCTAAATTTGAATAATAGTCGTATTAACTTGTCTTCCTTGTAGGTGTATGGATATTATCCTATTACTGAGAGTGCTGTACTTCAGGATAGATCTTGAAATGATCTTTTTGTCAATGAACGTGATACCATTCCTCTTCAATTTGTCATTCCCGGCATTGTAGACCATATGACTGTCCAAATCAGAATGACCAATACTAGTCCATTTCAGCTCACTAATGCCTAGGATATAGATCTTCATGCATTCAATTTCATTTTTGACAGCTTCCACTTTTCCTAGATTCATACTTTGTACATTCCACGTTCATATTATTAATGGATGTTTGCGGCTGTTTCTTCTCATTTTGAGTCGTGCCACATCAGCAAATGAAGGTTCCAAAAGCTTTACTCCCTCCACGTCATTAAGGTCAACTCTATTTTGAGGAGGCAGCTCCTAATCAGCCGTATTTTGAGTGCCTTCCAACTTGAGGGGCTCATCTTCTGGTACTATATCAGATAGTGTTCCACTGCTATTTATAAAGTTTTCACTGCCCAGTTTTTTCAGAAGTAGACTGCCAGTGAAAACCTTATGGATGATAATTTAGAGAAGCTAATATTTACTTAATGTAACCAGTAATTAATTCTTTTAACAGTCAAAGTGAATAGTGTTTTAATTTATATTTACTAATGAAAAAGCTAAGGATTCTGGAGATTAAATGACTTTTCTAAGGATATTTTATTTCACACTCACAAATATAGCACGTTTGTACCAGTTTAAGTGCTTTAAAAGTATTAACTCATTTAATCACAACACCCTCTATTAAAATCAGTACTATTTTAATCTGAATTTTACAGATGAAGCGACTAAGGCACAGAGATGTTATATAACTTGTCCAAGGTCACATGGGGCAAAGATAGGGTTTGCACCCAAGCTGGCTAACTCTGGCATCCACTCTTTGCCGATAGCTGGAAATTGATAAAGGAAGCGCTGATTCGCAAATCCAAACCTGAAGTCTTTTCTAAGAACATCAATATTATATTATTATAGTCAGTAAAGTTATATGTTGATGTATATTAGGTAACAAAAATCAAAGAGTCATACTAATTTTCCACGTTGCAGCATAAGAACTGCTATTTACTGGGTTTGTTCTCTTATTTCTGAGATGATGACCATTCCTATGATTCTCAGAATTAATATATTCCTATAAATTTAGAAAATACAATCATGGAGTTAGGAGATGGCATTAAATTTGCCAGGTAGTAGTTGTGGCACCAGCTAAAATATTCACATTACCTTCCCTTTCATAAGCATTTAGTTACTTTTGTATTTTAACATTAGCCTTTCAGCTACTATTATTTGTGGATTACAGAGTGAGTATCAACTAAAAATGAAATGAAGGCTCTTTGCTGAGTCTGAGAAGTCCTACTGTTCAAAAATTGTTGCTTATAAAAATGATCGTGTCTGTAGAACTTAAGTGAATTATGGCTCTATTTAAAAGGCATACGAGACAGTAAACCTCTGCTGGAAGCTTAGAGGACTTAATTTCATCTTTTCCTTTTGCATAGATCGCTTTCTCTCCAAAAAGCAAAGTTTGTAATTAGGGCATATATATGGTAATATTATCAATAGGAGCAGGCTGTGCTTTTCTCCAGAATAGCATTTGTATATTCTGTGCTCACCGAGGTGTCAGGCTGATTACACCTATTGACTACACACAGAACAGTGGATTCCAGAAGAGTGTTACAGAGAATTCTTGTAACTGGTATTTACAAAAATGATGACCTAGTGACAACATGTTGTCCTAAGGCTTTGACTTACTGGGAGCAAAAATAGGAAAACAAACAAACAAACAAAAAACCTTGAAAGTTTTGGGGATAGTAATTAATAATATTCTAAATTGTAAAATTCTAGTGTGTGGAAACCTGGCAATTTTCCACCAATATTTTATTCTTTATTCCAAATCATCTCCTGTTTTATATGTGTGTGTGTATATATATATATATATGTATAATTTAAGAAGGATTTATTCCATGAACACATTGCGAACTAATCTGTACTACACAATTGTCCAACACTACAAGAGAAAGTGAAACAACAGAGACAGGTTTATTAAACTGTAGCTCTACTCTCTCAGACCTCTTTGTGGAACTTTCCATGTCACTGTTGAAGTGAAGATATCCTTAAAGGATGAAAAATATTTCCATTACAGCCCTAATCTCTTTAGAAGCTGAACCTAAACTATTCAGATTTCTTTTTTTGTGTGTAGGCGATCTTTGGAGTCCTTAGATGGTGAAAATGGTTAAGTGCTGGACTACTAACTAAAAGGTTGGTGGTTCAAACCCACCCAGAGGCACCTCAGAAGACAGGAAGACCAGACCTGGCGACCTGGTTGTGAAAGGTGACAGCCTTGAAAATTCTATGGAGCAGTTCTACTCTGCACACGTGGGGTCCTTATAAGTCCGAATAGACTTGATGGCAACTAACAATAACAAGGCAATCTTTTCTCATTATTCAAACTTTTCTTGCCTTGAAGAAAGGTGAAACAAGGAAAGAATCTGTCCTGGGAAAAAAAAGCAAGAAGTGGGTAGAAAAGCATGTGTTTTACTATGGGGATCTTCATGTGCTAGGAGGTTGACAGAGGTTTAGCTCTTGCTTTTCCTGCCATTGCCTCTTATGAAAATTCTATATTTTTTCCAACCGAGTCAGAGTTTACAATATTGATTCTGGCCCTGTCTCCACAGTTTGGTCAGCCACAAATATTCAAACCCATACTTCTACATAACCTTCTAGGATAGATATGAATATATGCACTCAATTGTTGTTGCTGTTACTGGCCATCAAATCGATTCTGACTCATGGCGAGCAGATACGTGTTTAGTTCTGCACTGTACCTGTTTATACACATACACACACACACACACACACACACACGTCCCCATCTAATATGTTTTATAAGATTCTGATGTATCAAAGATTAAAAGTAGAAGTGAAGACTAGTTAATACAGCAAGGGAACTCTGATAAGATAAAAAGGAAGATTGAATTGATGAACCAAACAGTAGTAGAGATTAGGGCTAGAGAATTAACAGAGAATAAAGTCTGGGTAAGAAGCCAAGTTAAAGGTGAGAAAGAAGGCAGCATGAGATTGATGGGAAAGTAGTATGAATTATGGTGGAGTTGTGGTGAGAAGAGATTTTTACTCCAGAGAAAGAAATGTCCTGAGCTAGAAGGACCTCAGTGAAAACAGTGATGAAAGCAAGCGTTTGGAGCAAATGATGGTATTTCTTACATCCAGGTAACAGGGGCTGGGAGATTGTGTTGTGGGCAAGAGAATGAGTGAAGGATGGGATTACAGACATATAGCAGACAGACACTCTAATTCTTCTCTCCTTAATATCTATTAGATTGGAACTCTGGGTTTTGTTAGAGTACCCAAAGTCAAACATACCTGAAAAATTTTCTTAGAACTGGATGTTTCTTCTGAAAACAAGTAAAGTCTGAGTTAAGATTCTGTCAGTTCCAAGTGTTGACAGTCATCTTAATCATGGATAAAGAGGTGCTAGAAACTCCCCTCTTATTATGATGTTTTCTGTTACGTTTGCCATTCTGTTATTTGCCAATCATTTGCCATGATGTCTGACATTTCCACTATTAGAAATTAGGGGGTTTTTATTCTTTTTTTTTTGGATAAAGTATTTTATCTATTTAAAAAAATTAAAATGCAAATATGCTTTTTTGTATTTATAAAGGAAAGATAATCTTTCAGGTGCAAATTTCTTCAAATCTTCCTTATCTATATTATCCTTACACCCATTCTTGTCTCTTTAAACTCTGCCTTGGAATAAGTTTGAGGCTAACCTGTTCAGCTGTGCTCATCCACTTTTGCCTTTGCCAAGAACTTGTTACATCAATTTTCTTTTTCCTATATGTTCAACTTCATGTCTTCCTTGGCAATATGTTTGGCTATACCCCTCCATCTTCTTTCTTTTATAATCATATTTCAAGTTAATTTCTCTATCATTTGAGAGCTATGTGACTTTAGGTAAGTTTTTTATACTTCCTGTATTGCACCTGGAAATTGGAAATAATAACAATATCAGTAGGTGCAACGTAAGTACTAGCTAAGACTGTTATTCTCCAAAGGCAGTTTAGTTCTTGCTGTTAGCTCCTGCGGCCATTTATATTCAAAAGATTTCCAAACGATCATCTTGTGCTGAGACTCTTCTCCTGAGCTCCAGACCCTTACGGTGAAATTTTTATTAGCTATCTGTTTCTGGATTTACCATTCACCCCAAAGTAACATGGCCAAATTAGAACACAAGATCTTATACTACTTATTTTGGTAGATAGTAACATCCAAACTTTTCCTTGTCCCATACTCGATCCCAAACCTGACATCCAATCTATCATTAACTTATTCTGTTTAACTTTTTTTATTAACTCAAAATAGAAACTAAGCACTGTTCATATCCTTCTTCTCCTCATTTCCATCATCAATGCCCTAATATAAGTACCTTCCATTTGTCTCTTGAATGATTACCAAATTGTTATCAGTTTCTTACTGGCCTCTTTGACTCTTGCCTCATGCCTTTCCAATCCATCCTTCACAGAGATGCCAGTGAGGTTTTTCAAAAGGTGAAATCTGATGGTTCCACAGAACCATCCGAAATCTCTAACAATTCTTTATAATTCACAGAGACAAACTTGCCATGTCTCAATAAATCCTGGGCTGGCCCCTTCCTCCCTTTCCAGCTCATCTTCTTTTAGCTGCCCCGCCCCCATCCTTTATGCTCAAACAATACATGTATTTTCTGTTCCATGCCCTCACATATGCTGTTCCTCCCATATGTGAACTGGACTGCCCATTTTCTGTGTCTACCTGGAAAATACACATCTTTGCAGTCTCAGGTCAAGCAAATGAATGTTTCCTGATTCTTCTAGCCATCTTGTCTGGGGGTTCTTTCTTCCTTGTCCCAATACATATCTGTTCATTGAATTATACTTTTTTGTTTACTTGTCCATTTGTAATCTTTTGAGGTTTGTTAACTCATCTTTTCACATTTTCAATCTGCAAAATCTTGCAATTTTTCACGTCTAATATATATCTAATAAATATTTGTTGAATAAATAACAAGCTAATGTAGACATTCAGGGGTTAGATTATATGGCTGGATTATCCATTTTAGTGTGAGTATACTCTCTGATACAATAGAATAAAACAGTTTAGTTTTGATGAGAATAAATGAAAAGCTTATTTGAGGATAGAACTGGTTAGGGCACTTTTATCAGAATTTCTGTGTCCTGGAAAGCAGCCTAGGGTAAGTGAAAGGAGAGAAGGATGAGATAAACAGTACCTTAGGCCAAGAGCCCCTGGGCTAGGAAAGCTTTGAAAGAAGTGCTGGAGAGCAGAAGGGTTGGATAGGAGGCCACAGATACTAAACCTTACCTTCCTCCAGCTGTAGTTTCCCTTCCTTGTCTTGTCTTTCCTATGTACAAATAGACTGACCAAGCATCTGAATTTTCCTGGCACTATCCTGATTATAGCATTGGAAGTCCTGCTTCCTGGGAAACCTCTCAGTGTTAGGAAGATGGTCACCCTATTTTCAAACTATATTTTGAGATATAGCATATTTTTCAAATTAAGACAAGTATTGACTTCATTTGAAGAGACCTGGTGGCATAGTGGTGAAGAGCTTGGCTGCTAACCGAAAGTTTGGTGGTTCGAATCCACCAACCACTCTGCAGGAGAAAGATGTGGCAGTCTGCTTCTGTAAATATTTACAGCCTTGGAAACTGTCTTAGTTATCTAGTGCTGCTATAACAGAAATACCACAAGTGGATGGCTTTAGCAAACAAATGTATTTTCTCATAGTTTGGGAGGCTAGAAATTCAAATTCAGAGTGCCGGCTCTTGGGGAAGACTCTCTCACTGTCAGCTCTGCAGGAAAGTCCTTGTCTCTTCACCTCTGCTTCTTGGTTCCTTGGAGAGCTCCATGTGGCTTGGCATCTATTTTACCCCATCTCTGCTTTCTCGCTTGCTGTTTAATCTCTTTTATATCTCTACAGAGATTGACTCAACATACACCCTAATTCTGCCTCATTAACATAACAAAGACTACCCATTCTCAAACGGGAATATAGCAACAGGCATAGAGGCTAGGATTTACAGCAAATATTTTGGAGGGACACAATTCAATCCATAACAGAAACCCTATGGGACAGTTCTACTCTATCCTGTAGGGTCACTGTGATTCAGAATAGACTTGATGGCAATTTTTTTTTTTTTTTTTACTGACTTCATTTAGTATTTATCCATAGTTCTTTCAAACTATGATTGTCAAAATCTTATAAATGGGCTGGTACTATTTAGGTTCTCAAGACACAAAGATGAATTACATATCACCCTTTCCCTTAAAGATCCCTGTGTGATACCTCAAAATAAGTTATACTTCAAAATTGTGTTTTATAAGGCTGTATGGCCTCTGTCTGGAAAATCATAGCATTGGTTACCTCTGATACAGACTCTTCATAGAGCTGAAGAACTAAAGACTGATTTCAGAAAAAAGGGATGGTTAAAGGATAGGGCCATTGCTAGGCTATACTTGATCAGGAAGAAACAAATTGAAGAAATGAAAATATAGGGAGGAGCAATATGCTGAAAAGAACATGAATGGGGAAAGGCAGAAGAAGAAAACTTCTGTTCCCTCATACTGAATGTTACCAGGTTCCTCCAGTACCCAGAAATCTATGCCTCTGAATCACAAGAAAGAAAAACAAATAGGTTACTTCCATGGCGTGTGGTAATTTTTTTTTCCCTAGAATAAGTGTTCGTGATACATAAAAAAAATTTTTTTTAATAATAAACATTAAACATTTTATTCACTTTGAAAGCATGTTAACAATGCAATTATTATGACAGATGGTGAAATTAACCTAAATTTTGTCTTGGCTTAAAAATAACAGCTCTGGCAATAATCAGACTTTTAGGTATATTTTGTTTTCTGGTTTGGTAAAATTATACTTATAATTCAATTTACCACATAGTTAAAAGGACCTCCAGAGGAAAGTTCCAAAAGGCCTCCGTATAAAAATGCTGTTTTTTTTTTTCGCTGACTCAATCTTCAGCAGTTATAATCCCACCCTAGTTTTGTTTACTGAGTTAAGTGTTCCCATAATAGTTTTACCACTGATACTTTTCTCCAAGAAACTAATATATTTTTATATTACTGAAATGTTTAACTTGATTAATAGCAAAACTGATTATTTATAAAAGGTACTTCAATCATTTTGAGTACTACTGTTTATTCTGAGTACTACTGCTTTATTCTGAGTATGCAGTAGACATATAAACATTAGGTTCAGATTAAATTCGCAGTTGTGGCAATAAAAAGAAACCTATGATTGGCCTACTTGACCATATTTTGCTGGTTAAAATCAAAGATTTAAACCAAATTATTCAACTTACATTCCTACTAGTCTCGTATCATTTTGTTTTATACTAAAGATACAGGCATGCACACACACACACAGAGATATAAAACTGGTAATAAATATAGACCAAGACTAAAACACAGCAGTTTAGGATTATTTGTTTCATTATAAATTCATTAAATAGTGAAATAATGGAATGAACAATGGAATAAATATTTAATATTCTAGTGTAATAAAGAGAATAATATAATTTTATACAAGTGTGTTCACAATGATCTTCTGGTGGTGATATGCATAGATATTTGAAGTGTATGATGTAGTGGAAAAATTAGCTTGTAAATCAGGGTCGTTGATACTCTTCTGGGAACCGACACTCAAAGATTACGGACATGTCATTTAGCTTATCTCTACCAGGTTTCTCTCAGGAAAATGAAGAAGTTGGGATAGATTTAAGTCTCCCTAACAGTACTCTTTGAAATATTTTCTAGAAAATTTTAATACTTATGAAATTGAAAAAGAGTTGATTGATGAGATTAGTTTGGGAAATACTGTATTTTATACTCAAGTCTTGAAAATTCACAGTGTACCTTTGTAAATAAAAGACTAAATTAAGGCTCTGATTTACCTTTTGAGGAGAACATGTGCTTAACAAGCTTAATTGAACACGGCATACATTTTTTAATGTTATTTTTAGGAACTCTGTGAGCTAGATTTCCAGTCTTTCTCATTTTGAAAGTCCATGACTATATTCCTGAAAATACTTAATTAACATACCAGTTAAAAAAAGAAATCAATCCTATCTAAATCAGTGTGAAATGACAGAAATAAAAATGATTTTAAGGTATTTTGTTTTTATCAGCAATGATGGTTGCAATTAAGTGTGGACTACTTAATTTACTTCTAAATTGTATTTTTTCTAAGCACAACACAAAAATATCTATAGTCTGTAACTCATTGGGGTCAAGAGTCAGTGATTAGGGTTTTCTGGGTGAGAAGAGGAAGGCAGTGTGAAGTTTAATATTGGATAATTTTTGTTGACAAAATCCTTTAAGAATAGTTGAGCCATTTGTAAGTGGGCTAAATGGTCATCTCATAGATAGATAGTTTAAGTTTGAAGTGCTGTGCTAGGTGACACCTGAGGTTTTCCTTATCTAGGAGTACTAAGAGCATCTTTAAGTATATTTACTAACCTGTTTTACTTTCTTTTGGAAAGGATGGAGCAGAGAGTCTGTTTTACTGTGTGAGAGTACTTGGGATGATGAAATATTGCAGAAATAACCATTTTCATGTGAAAACTTTTAATTACACATCATGGAAAATATTCCTTTTCTGTTTCAGTCTTTAGTAATCACACGCATTTTTCCAGAAAAGAGAAGTAAAATTTCTTACTACCTTCTAAACCAATTCTCTTCCCTTCTCCACCAGTTCCAGTGGAAATTACCAATAGAATATAAAAATAATGTATAATAAATATAGAAGAGTGCAAAAAACTAGAAAGGTCTGTTACTGAAGACCTCGCAGAAATTTCAGTTTTCATCATATCTAGAGAAATGGGGAAATTTTAAGTGAAACATGGAAGATACACTTGTGAGTTTTCCCATATTATTGTAGTTTGGAAGCAATTCTAACAAAAGCCTACTAATATCCTTTATACAAAATGGTGGAAACCACAAGGGAAAAGCTAAAGTGGGTAGGATTATAAGCCAAAAATAAGATATTTGGGAGTCTAGCCTTGAATTGTGTGAGCACGTTAGATTCCAATAAGGCTCATTTATGACATGGGATGGAACCCCAAATGCTCCCTTTCATAAGACCACAACTCTCTACTATGACTTCTTTGACACTGGCTCTCTCTTCATCTTCCAGTTGGGATCTTTTATATTGCACAGCAACTGTCTTTTCCTTCTCTTTTTGTAAACCTGAAGATTTCTGTAAGGGATCCATCCCATCCTTAACTCAATTATAAATCAGCACTCTTCTTAGAAAAGAACTGTAGAGGTAAGACTGAACAAACTAGGCTTACGAATACAAAGATTCTGCAGTGTTAAAGACAGAGATCTGGCAGCTGAAAGCTGGAAGCTAGGCCTAATGTTCTCAGTGAACATAAACAACCCTTACAGAATATAAACAATAACCAGACCCAGCCACCTGATGAACGTAGTGGACAAGGCAATGACAAAGCTGCTCTATGACTATGCCTAAATAAGACAGAGACAAGGATAGTCTGCAATTACAAAAATAACAGCCTCTTCTTCCAACTAACATGAGGGACTACTGCTTCTTTATCAATGATAACTCTGGCTCTGCTTTAATCTTCTCGTCTCCTAAGATAAAAATAACTAAGACACACAGTCACTTAATTGCCTCTGATTCCTCACAGCACTCAATTAAAAATGGACCTCTACCTCCTTAAACTCGCCTTGGATACTATTGTTGTTGTTAGGTGCCTACTAGTCAGTTCTGACTCATAGTGACCCTATGTACAACAGAACTAAACACTGCCAGGTCCTGCTCCAACCTCACAACGTTGTTATGCTTGAGCCCATTGTTGCAGCCACTGTGTCAATCCATCTCGTTAAGGGTCTTCCTCTTTTTCACTGAACTTCTACATTATTAGTGGATGTTTGTAGCTGTGTCTTCTCATTTTGAGTCATTCCACATCAGCTGATAAAGGTCCCGAAAACTTGACTCCATCCACTTCATTAAGGTCGACTCTACTTTGAGCAGGCAGCTCTTCCCCAGTTGTATTTTGAGTACCTTCCAAACTGAGGGGCTCATCTTCTGGCACTATATCAGACAATGTTCCACCGCTATTCATAATGTTTCCACCGGCCCGTTTTTTCAGAAGTAGACTGCCAGGTCCTTCTTCCCAGTCTGTCTTGGTCTGAAAGCTCCACTAAAACCTGTCCACCAAGGGTGACCCTGATGGTATTTGAAATACTGGTGGCAAAGCTTCCAGTATCACAGTAATACGCAAGACACCACAGTACGACAAATTGACAGACTCGTAGTGGATGATACTATAATAATACTATAAGCCCCTCCAAAACTTCTTTCCTAGATGTCCCACATGTCAGCAGCAAGCTAAATAATGTAGCAGGTGTGTTTTCAGAAGCATGGCTGGTGAGCTTCAAAACAACCTTAAATCATCAGAGGATGTGATTTACTGTGAATTAGCTGGACTGAAAACAAAACAAAAAACATGAAGGAGGAGGGAAGGGATAGAGAAAATTTTATATTTCTTCTTGAATAGACTCAAGAAGATTTAGTAACTCTGGACCTTGGACAAACAATTAGGCAAAGGGAAAATGTAAGCCTAAGGAAGATCTCTTGCAAACAAGAAGCATAACTGATAAACAAAATTATCAGAAGTCAGTAACCACTAGGTTGGAGACTACATAAAGCTGGATGAGTAAATGAGAGGAAAACAAAATGTAAAGCAGATATTTAAGGGTGCCAAGTAGATGGGTGAGTAGGGCTGAATCCAACCCATATTCCTTTTGTCAGTCTGTGAGCCTTGCCATGGGGTTGCATCCACCCAGATAAAGGGGAGCAGCTTTATCCTACAAAAGCATCATCTGCCCATAAGAGTACCATCTATCCAGAAAGTTGTGTCCACCCAGAGGAAGTGAGGTTTTTTTCTATTTCTCATAAATATCAAAATAGACTAGTTTCAGATTGGCAGAAAAGTACTGTATATTTTAAGTGTAGCTTCCATAGGCCAGGTTAACGGTTCCCATCCAATGGGCCCTAGCACCATGTGCCTAGAAACTCATCTGCTCAGCCTGTGGGCATCCCAGTGAGGCCTGGGGAGCCGGGAACCCCAGGAGCCAGTCCTTGCTAGCTGCAAGTGGTCTCGTCTATTTACCGTAGTTTGACGTACATTTTCTAAGACATAAAAAGGTTTGGAAGCACTGGTCTGGATCAATTCACTTATTTAGTCAATAGGTTTTTTATCAAGTTCCCATAGTGTTCGAAATTCTGGAGAATAGCTGAAAAAAACAGACAAGGGCCCTGCATGGTTCATATATGTCTCTACATTACAGAACCTTAAAGTACATTACAGAACCTTAATATCCTCTTAATTTTATTCTCTCACCTACTACTGTGAACTCTTCTTCAGATTCCCTAACATCTTAATCCATAAGATCACCACGTTTCAGATGTCTTAATAACTAGCTTAAGATAGAAGAATAATGATAATAATGCTCAGTGTGTATGCATGTATGTGAGTGAACATTTGCTGCAAGTGTGTTTTTGGGTACCCGTTCCGTTGTTGTCTAGTGATTTCGACTCAGTGACCCTATAGGACAGAGTAGAACTGCCCCAGAGGGTTTCCAAGGCTATAAATCTTTATGGAAGCAGACTACCAAATCTATCTCCCATGGAGTGGCTGGTAGGTTAGAATTGCTGACCTTTCATTTAGCAGTAGAGCATGTACCAGATAACAATTCAATATGAAAACGTTAAGTGTGTGGGTATGTGTCTCACAAGTGCAGTTCAGGTCAATTCTATCTGAGTATAAGACATTCTAATAAATTTCACATGACTCGGCTTGGCTAAAGTTGAATATAGCCAATTCTCCTCTGGGGCTACTGCAGAAATCAGCCTAGATTTAAACATTTATAATAGTTCTTATCTTATCCTTTTCAGTTATTCTGTGGGTACTTCATGAGGCCCAGTAATTTCAGACCTTTTTTTTTTCAGCAAGTCTAATCTTTTCAATCCCCAATTTTCTTTAGCTTCCCTTATATCTCTGAATAAAAGTTATTTTCTATTTAGGTTTCATATTCAACTCTTTGTGGGGAGTGGGGATAAGAAAAAACAACCAACAACAATATAAAACAAAATAAAACAAAAGCCAATAGTAACTTCACAGCTACCTCCCTGACCCTTGCCATTATCCCTCCTCCTGTTCCCTTTTAGAAATTTGTTTTCTAGCTAATTTCTCATTCCAGTCTTGACATAGACCCTGATCTCTACATTAAAGCATCCTGAATATTCTTATCCTCTATCATTGTCTCCCTTTCTTAAGCAATGTCTGAAGGTTCTGAAGCTGGACTCTATAGCAGCTTTCATCTTGGATCCTTAAAGGGATCATATCTCATGAATAAAAATTATGACATATGGATTGACACTAGGACAAAATTTCTAAAATTGTAATGGTGAACCAGTCTCAGTTCACGGCAGCAAACAAGGGAAACAGCTTAAGCAAAAAGGGGAGTGAATGAATTGTGAACATATTGAGGAGGTCACACAATTGATAAAGCTCAGGAAATTGCCTGGAAGTGAAGGAAGGGATGTTTGTCCCACACTTAAATTTCATAGCTGGATGTAAAACTCTGCAGTTCCCTATTCTGGGATTTCCTGAAATAGAAGGGTATGTTCAGATGATTTTAGCAAATTCTAGATATGCATTCATTATTTCAATGCTGCTCTCTCTTTTCTATCTCACTTTCTCTGTTCTAGCTTTGTTTCATGGGCTGATACTGCTATTGTTCACTTTTTCTATTTATGATTTGCCTAAGCACAGCGCTTGACATCTAATAATTGATAAATATGGGTTTCTCTTTTCTTACATTTTCTATTTGAGTATATCTTTTCTTCAAGGTTTTTCTCTCCTATCTGATCTACCAAAATGCTTTTCCTGCACTTCATTCTGTATATAATCTGGGATGATATTATTCACAATTCTAGGCTTCATAAGATTCCTAGCTTAAAGGCAACATCAACTTGAACTATATTTTTAAAATACTAAAGGCCTTCTGACTACATTTTAACACATATATCTCAGGTCCCCTGTTAGGATGTTGTTGGTAGGCACCAGGGCTCCTTCCCTGTTGGGATAAGCTGTTAAAATCCATAGTTCTTTTTTCTGGCTATGGCTATAATCATTCTGTTGTTTTCCCCTCAAGTTGAGAAGTTCCAACCAGTCAGACCTAATTTTTTTCCTCTTTACTTATCTACTTGTCCAGATTCTATATTAGGAAAGAAGACAAAAGTAAGAAGTAAAAGTGTATTTCTAAGTTTCCAAACTTTTTTTCTATTTTCCCTTGAGAACCAAGGCTCACAATCATATAGATGCTATTCCCCTTAAAGATAAAAGAAGATAACAGTTACCCCTCGTGGTAAATAAATCACAATAAATCTAAGACAGAGAACATGACAGGCATTAGGAAGAGACCAGACAGCAAGATGGGAGAATCTGAGGATTAGCCAATTGGCTCCCTAATGTCAAACCAAGATCCAGTAGAAATAATCATTCTAGCATCTGACAGAAGAAGTCAAAGGTTGGGATTTAATACTGCCATAGTCTGATTTCCCAACTTCATTGAGCAGGTGCTTAATAAGGCATGATTATTTGTTATGTTTAAGGAGTTCAGAGCAAAGTAAGATGTGGAGACACAAAAGAGAATGGTTCCCAGCTCCATTATTCTGGTGAGAACACTGTAACCTTTTGGTTAAGGACAATTATGTTGAGGTCATTACTTTGTCAGAGTTGATTTCTTTGCCTAAGAAAAATATGGAATGCAAACGTATTAGATTACATGAAACTTGTAATGTCATTGAGGAGTCTTCAGTGATTACAAAGGAGGAGAAAAAATTTAAGGTCAGCAGAAAGAGCCCTGAATTACTGGGTGATTAGATAAAAATGTGCTTCACTTTGGCTTCTACGTGAATAGGATGTGTAAAATTGGCAGAAATTTTCACACAACCAGAAGTATAGGATTTAATGAGAGAAAGAGAGCTTTTCACGGCATATGTAAGTAATGCTGACTCTAAGAAGTTTGAATTAATTAGAACTTCTTTAAGCATAACAAGAATAACATTATGGATTTAGAATATTGATCCGTAAATTTGTTTCCATTCTTGTTTTTCTTTTTTTTTCCCCTAAAGTTAAGTCAACAAATTTAACTCTTAAACACTTAACAAATAGAGGAGGAGAATCAGATTGACACGACCACCTGGGTTTGGATACCAGCTCCCCTATTTACTGAGCATATTACTTCTCTGTGCCTCTGTTACTTTTATAAAACAGTACATAATTCATAGCATTGTTGTGAAAATTAACACAATTTTTGTGAAGCATTTAAGAATAGTTTCTGGCCCAAGATAAGTTCTCATTATTAATCATCTTATTGATAGTATTATTATTGGTGCTATATGTAAAATTTTATCCTGGAAACATTGGGGAAACAGTTATGAGGCAAATTCTGTGCCTTTATGGTGTTCAAAATGAGATTAAATAAATATTTGCTGAAAAGTAAGCTGATACTCTAGAGTACTAGTCTCCAGGGTGACCCACAATAAACCTCACCTCCTGGTATTCATGTCCTTGTATATTTCCCTCTCATCTTGAATCTGTGCTGGCTCTGTGACTCACTTCAGACAATGAGATGCAGCAGAAGTGACTGTGCCAGTCCCAAACCTAAGCCTTAAGAATGCCTGTCAGTTTCTACTCTGGAGTTTTTGGGAGCTGTGAACCATTATGCAATATATCTGTCCTGCTGGAGAGACCACACGGAGAGACCACATGCAAAGGGCATGTGTAGAGAAAGAGGCTCTGAGACTACAGGGAAGGAGAGGAAGGCCTGGCCATACCAGCATTCTAGCTCAGCCCAGTCTTCCAACTGTCCCTGTGAGTAAGGCCTTTTTGGACATTCCAGCCCCACCTCCCCTCTGATTCCATCAGCATAAGAAAGCTGCAGCAAGACCAGGAAATTGACTACAAGGTCAACCCACAGAATTGAAAGAAATAATAAGTTGGTACTCTTCTAAGCCACTAATTGGGGGAGGGAAGTAGTTTGTTATGCCATAATAAATAACAGAAACAAGTAACAAACAAAACATTACGGAGTTGAGCTGCTCAAAAGGCAGCCAGTGGCCGCAACTGGCTATTGAACACTTGAAATGTGGCTAGTGTGAAAGAGAAACTGAATTTTTAATTAAATTAATTTACAGTTAGTAATGGAAGCAATGTGAAATATTTTCTGTTAACCACAACTTTGTTTTGGTAGTATGACAGTTTACTTTAACTATTGCAATGTCTACATGTTGTTGGGTTGTAGTTTATGTGTCAGGCACCTATGTCATTTCTAGTATTACATGTTATAGTGCATTGACTAGTGGCCCCCCAAAAGATGTGTTCTCCTAAAACCTATGAATGTCATCTTATTTGGAAAAAGGGTCATTGCAGATACAATTAAGGATCTCAAGATGAGATCATCCTGGATTATCTGAGTGGGCTCTAAATCCAATTACAAGCGCTCTTATTAGAAGAGGAGACGACACAGACTGGAGAGGAGACACATGGAGGAGAAGACAATGTGAAGACTGAGGCAGAGGTTGGAGCAAAGAATCTACAAGCCAAGGAATGCCAAGAATTCCCAGCAGCCACTAGAAGCTAGGACAGAGGCATAGACTGGATTCTGCCTCAGAACCTTTAGAAGGAACCAACCCAGTGGACACTTTGATTCTGGACTTCGGGCATTCCGGCCTCCAGAACTGTGAGATAATAAATTTGTGTTATTTTAAGTTACTCAGTTTATGGTATTTTGTTATTGCAGCCCTAGGAAACTAATACACATATAAGTTTATCACCAAAACACAGGATTAAGAATTAAGAATTTTTATATCAATTACATATTGAAATAATATTTTGATGTATGGGGCTATAAAAATATATTATTAAAATTGATTCCATGTGTTTCTTTTGGATTTTTAAAATGTAGTTTCTAGAAAATGTAAAAAATTACATATGTGGCTTATATTTCCCTCAGACAGTGTTATTATAAAGATTAAACATTTTTTTAAAAATAGACTATTTTTAGGATGATACTGTATTTATAGAAAAGTTGAGAAGATAATGCAAAGAGTTTCTATATACCACATATCCAGTTTCTTCTTTTATAAACATCTTCATCTTACATTTGTATGTCGTATTTGTTACAGTTAATGAACCAATGTGGATACACTATCATTAGCTAAAATCCATACTTATTCAGATTTCCTTAGTTTTTACCTAATTTCTGTTCCAGGATCTCATCTAGGATACTACATTACATTTAGTTGTCATGTTTCTTTAGACTCCTCTTGGTTATAATAGTTTCTCAGAGTTTTCTGGTTTTGATGACCTTGGCAGTTTTGAGGAGTACTGGTAAGGCATTTTGTAGAATACTCTTTTATTGGAATTTGTCTTTATTTTTTTCATGGTTAGACTGGGGTAATGGATTCTTGGGAGGAAGACCACAGAGGTGAAGTGCCACTTTTATAACATCATATCAAGACAACATACTAACAATGTGATTTTTACTATTGATGTTGACCTTGATCATCTGACTGGGGTAGTGTTTGTCATGTTTTGCCACTGTAAAGTTACTCTTTTTTCTCAGTTCTTTATAGTGTATTCTTTGAAAGGAATTTTGACAATCAAAGTAAGGCTTATCAATTATAAGGAAAGGGAGAGATGGCTATGAGAGCTGCTGAGAGGGAGGAGTGGCCAAGGAGAAAAATAGATTAAGGATGACCATTGTGCAACAATGGTGTGGCCACTTTTGGAAAGGAAGGGAGACCTCTACTTCTCTGAAACAAGAAGGAATAAGTAAAAGACAGGTAGAGAAATGGAAATATTGAATAGATTACGCAAGGAAAGTTTAAAGACCTCGTCTCCGTCTTTTCAAAAAAGTAAAACTCATTTCAAAGTAGCAAATATCTATTAAGACTTACTATATACTCTGAAGAATCCAAATTTAGCCAATATCCTCAAGATGTTTACCATTTTAAAAAGGATATCATATGAATAAGGTAGAAAAGCTAATATAAACAATGAAGGGATATTTATAAACAGCAATAGAAAAGTAACGTTCACATCTGTCTGAAATTCAGGAAAAGTTCCAAGGACCAGCTGGTATTTGAGAAAAAACTCACTAACCACAAAAACTGACAGGGTAGCGTGACCTAGAAATAATTGTCAAAATAGTTTTCAACTCTGCAGGTTCTGAAATGGTATTTGTCACTGACCCAGAGTTGATTGGACTTGGGGATAGAACTCAAGCCAAGAAAAATCATAAAAATATAAACCACTATGAAAATTATTCACTATATTGAGAAATACAACCATCAGACAAGCTCTACGTAGAAAAATTACATGAAAATCAAAGTATTAAAGATTCATCAATCTTTTAATTTACTACTAAGCCTTGAATCAGAGAAGAAGGTATTAATTATTTACCTGTGTCAGTGTGAAAGGCAATAACCTGGCAAAATTTAGTTCCATGGTTTATAAAAATGGGACTAGAAACAGTTCCTATTTCAAAAGATCACATTAAGTGAGGCATGCTTAGCACAGGGTCTGGAACATAATAAACTCACAAGAATTATTGTCATAACTATGACCATAATTATTTGTTTAGCCATCATTTCCCCTTCCCATCATGGGTTCCTTCTAGGTGGCAGCCATATCATGTTCATTTACGCCACCTCAGTGCCTAACAAAATGCTGTTGCCAATAAAAAAACCAATAATTGAACTTACTCCACATAATTAAACAGGAGTTGACTGTAACAAGGAGTAAGAAGTGGATACAATTCAGAGGCTGATTAAAAACAGTTTGTTTTAGCCTAAATTGCTCCTTCAAAAAAAAGGAAAAAAAAGTTTATCTATTTGAAATAATGTCCTATAAAAAGATATTTGAATGCTTATGAATATATACATGAGAAAATATATACATGAGTAAGCTATCATTTCCTCCTCAACAGTACTGTGTCCTATTCTTGATTAAATTGAAATAATTAAAGACAATCACAAGGGAGGGGGTGGGGTGGAGGTGGTTGTGGTTTTGGAGGCTTGTTTGCTATTTATAAGTAAAAAATGGAAGAGAAGGTGTCATGAACTCGGGAGGTCCAATTCTCACTTAGTCACAGGATTGTCTCTATGGACTAAATTAAGCCCCTTAACAACTTCTCTGTTCTATTCTCTCCATCTGTTTTACCAGACTATTGGGAGGATTATTTAGTTAATGTTTGAAGACTATATTTATCAATTCCACAAAATGTCTCTTATTTAATGATGAGAGAACCCTAAACGACTCAGTGGGAGTATCACTGGGGTTAGCAACAACGTTATTGTCAGTTGAGACCTTCAGAGACCCACAGGACAAAATACGATATGCAGTTCTCAGAGCATTTGGAATTGTGTTTCAGTAACTATTTCTTCCTCTTACTCCCCCAAGTCAATTGGGTTTTCCACTTTCTGGCCTTGAGAAGCAATTTGCTTTTTACAATGGTGGAATTTTTGAGTGGTCTCAACATAATCCTGAAAATGATTCCTCTAAACAGAAATCACAGTGACAGGATATACTATAAGGTGATAACCTATCTTTCTACATAACCACCTAAGTGAATGTTTCACTTTAACTACTTATCCGAGATCTTTCTCTCTTCCTTTAGTGAAAGAAACAGTCTAATTTTCAGTAACTTGACCCTAAACTACAGACTGGGAAGTCCCCAATATTACATGTAAACTGTAATTGTTTTATAAGATATAGAATACAGAGAAACACAGAAATTAAAATAATAACCTTGGTTTAAAACTTTAAGGCTAAAAGAATCTCATTTGCGCTCTGTATTTTAATAATTACATAAGAAAAAACATTCTAAGTGATAATAGAAACAGAGCCCAATATAGCTTCGATTTCCAGGTCTAGAATATTAAGTTAATACCTTGTAATCTTAAATCTGCACCTTTCTACTTAAAAAAAAAAAAAAAAAAGACCGTAAGGAATAAAAATATTCCAATACACTGTTAATCGGCATTAAATATCTCAGTCTCTTACAATAAGGCTGGAAAGTAAAATCCCCTTTAAAATGAAACCTCTATATGTGGTAAATCAGTTATTTCGGGTCAGTAGGGTACTATTTGGTAAATTACCTCTGTTCCTTCCTACCATGAGAGAATGATATTACCTCACTTATACAGGCTAGTAACGCTCACCGAGCAGTGAACTCTTATGAATTGCTCCAAGGATCGTCCAGTTCGAATGAATAAGACTGAAAATATTATTAACGGATAATTTAGACTTTAGGCCTGAGGCTAGGTTCATGCTGTTATGTGGTCAGGACATTGGCACTTTCCCTTCTTTAATTTATGTTTGCACAACAGTGACATGAGCTAAACTCGAACAGCCTTCCAGAAACCTGGCCCAAATCCCTCTTTGTGTGCATTTAATTTGCACCCTTAGTAGTATTTCTGTATATAACAGTTGTTTTCATACCGGGTTTGAACTGGAAGTCCAAACATGATTGAAAGGAGTTCTATTTTTTTATATTTCAAGATTAATCATGCCCCAGCAACATGAACATGGCTCTCTGGGTGGTAATCCTGGAGTTAATGTTCTCACTTGGAAATGCAAACATTCATTTGTGATCTTTATTGAAGGTTATCGTGTCTACAAAGCATGTGTTTGGCATGACTTCAGAGCATGGCCCCAGTAATTTCTACTGTACTGTATGCTAACACAGTGGTTCTAGTTCATGCCAGAATCACCGACAGAGCTGGAGTACCGGATGATTTCTAATAGAGGGTGTTGGTAACTGAGATTCAAGGAAGGGTCAGCAGGGCCTCAAAGAAAGGTTTTTTTTTTTGAAGGTGGAAGTTAAGAGAGAAACTCCCTGACATGGTTGCTTAATATTTCTTGCCTTTCACCCCTTTACTTTCGCAGGGGCTTGTAGTAGGTAAATATGCACTGCTTTGAATTGGCCGTCATTCCTGGCAAAATTAGGTAGTTTGGCCTAGGTGCTCCAAAATAAATTTCACAAGTCAGCATCCTTCATTTCTGCCCACAATCTTCTCCAATCAGCTTATTTCTCCTAAATGTAAGTCCTGGTGGCACAGTGTCTAAGCACTCAGCTGTTAACCGAAAGATCGGTGGTTTGAACCCACCAGCTGCTCTGCGGGAGAAAGATGTAGCAGTCTGCTTCAATAAAGATTACAGCCTAGGAAACCCTATAGGTAGGGCAATTCTACTCTGTCCTAAAAGGTCACTATGTGTTGGATTGACTCGACAGCAGTGGGGTTTGGACCAGTTCCTACTCTCACCATGCAAGTCCTGCCTCTTTCCCCTGCCTGCCCAGAACACCTGCTATGGGTCCTAGCACCATTCTCAGCTCTAGGTCTTCTCTCACATATCAGTAGCTATACTGAATGGACCCCAGGCCCAGATTGGCTAAAAAGATTAATATTAATTTCAATCAAGTTTTACATAACCATTCTTCCGGTAACTTTTACATTGTTAGAGTGTTCTTTAATAATTTAAACTAAAGGTAGTAGTAGGTGGCTTTTGAGGTGCCTGCCCTGCTCACACCCTACTTCTAAGAAAACCAGTCCTGTCTGTGACTGTACATACCATAACATTCCTGCCCCATACAGCCTTGCTTGAGTAGGTCAAGAATGGACGCCTGACTCAGGTTTGACCAATCAAATTAACTCTTTGAGGGATTAGGATTTGAGGCTCAAAGAGGGAATTAATTAGCTCTGGTAATCACAATTGAAAAGCCAATTAGAATCATTTATTAATGGCAGCATTTCTTACTATCCACTTGGGAGAGTGTGACTGAATTCCTTAGGCTCTCTTCCCGTCCTATTAGCGGATCAAAATAAGATCGACGCTAGTTGCAAGAGAAACGGAAAGTGGCAATTTGTTGTCTGCACAGATGAGGAGCAACGTGGGGCCTAATGGCGGAAAGACCACGCACTCCCACCTGGCGGGATCAGGGACCTTTTAAGTCTGTGAGTCCCCAGGGGGCAGGGATTAGCACATGAAACCCTATACCCCGAGCTCTCCCATGCCCAGATTTGGGGATCCAGGTGCTGAGTCATGCTGAGTCACTCTTCACAGAAAGTCCGCGTTGTGGGACTTCACTTTGCAAAGGGGCTGGGGTGGTGCTGTGTGCCTAAGAATATTTTCCCTTCTCGCAATGCTCAGGTCTGGGGTCAGGTAAAGACACGATTCTCCAGATCGGTGCATGCGCCAAAATCCTGGCCTGTGCATGAGGTAAGATCTGGCGCCAAATACCAAGCCCACTGCCCTTGCAAACCACGGTTAGAGACCTGGGCTTGTAAGGACAAGGAATGAACTGGGGTGAGGGAGAGCCGAGGCGGAGCGGGGTTTCTAGAGGATAGATAAAGGGAAGTCAATCTGTAAGGAGAAAAAGAAACTAAAGCAAGCATATTGAAGACAATAAGGATGAGAATATCTTGTGAACTCAAGAGATTAGATATAATAAGCTCCTTGATTACTTTTCAGTTCTTTTAAGGCTTGATGTTTATCTTGTGTGTGAGTTTTAAAAGATTCTCATGTGTAGTGTCCTTTCTCTCCATATTATTCTATTTCTAGTGCTCTCTTGCACTTCTACTTTCTTGCTCTGTTTTTCCCTTCCTCCTTCCCTCTGTTTCTGTGACTCTTGGTCTCTGAGCTTCTCTCTTTGCTTTTTCATTTGTTTCTATGTCTCCCTCACTCTCACTCTTTAAGCCTTGATCTTGTTCTCTCTCTTACTCTCTTTCGTTCTCATACTTTTCCATGGGTTCTCTCTCACTCTCACTTTTGCTCTCTTTGTGTCTCTCCACCTCCCTCTCTCTTTGAATTTAAATTTCCATAAAGTTCTCTTGGTTACAATTAAATAGGAAGATGAAGTTTGTACTATTTTGGCAGGTCTAGTGGGCAATGCAAGTTTATTTATAAGTGAATATGTAGTTTTGGGGAGTTTCTTCTGTGCCCCTCAAGTCTACCCACTTTATTTAAGGGTACATAATAGCAGTGGCAATACATCCTAAAATATTGGTTATTAAAGGCTCTGCTGTCCTATTTTGAAAAATAGTGTGAACTGTTAACAGAGCTATGATCTATTTTCAGACGTGAGAATGGAAGTTGTGAACTCCGAGAAGCCCGGTGGTATTACTGCTAAATCATCTGCATACTGTTAAATGATATGATGGGGCCCCAGTTCTTGGACAGTATTCCCCTTGATATTTCAAATTCTCCCAACCTTTTCACAACTGCCTCCCCTGAAATCATTGAGCAGAAGGGAGGTATAAAATGTTGAAATTTATAATGCAATCTTCTGTTTGGGAATTTGCTGAATAAAAAGGAGTGTGGGCTCCTCTGGCTACTTTAAGTCTGAGTGCAACATAGTAGAAATGAAACCTAGCCTTCTGAATGGAGCTGGAGTTTCACGTGTGGTCATTATAATAAGACCCAATTATCACCTGCCTAAAAAAGTAACCAGTTTAAATAACCTAAGGTTATGTCCTTATCTTTAGTCAAATTAAGTAGTCTGTTGGATATTTTTCTCTTGGATTACACATTATTTTAAAAACGTGCTTTAATTTGAAAGAGAGTTTATAAAGTATAAATACATGTTAAACTAAAATTAAAACAAAACAAAAAAACCCCATGTACTCAACAATGAACTTAAATAGAACACTCAAATATAATTGAAGCCCCCTTTGTACCCCTGGTTTCGGCTTTACTTTTTTCCTTCTTAATTTTCTTCTTTTCTCCCATATTTACCTAGCTAGTATGCCAGTATAAGAGAGACTATCAGTAAAGACAGTAGTCATCCTTGCCTTGTTTACATGTTGTGAATAAATCTTTTGGTGTTTAGGCATTAAATATGATGTTTACTCAAAGTTTTATGTTGATTCTGTTTATAAGTTGAGAAAGTTCTCTTATATTCTTGATTTTCAGGAATGAGCACTGAATTTTGTCAAATGATTTTTTTTCTACATCTGTTGAATGACCATATTATCTTTCCTTTGTTCTGCTAACTGTAGTATTTTGAATGTTCAATCAGCCTGGCCTTCCTGGAATAATTCCCACTTGTTCATATGTAATGAGCCTGGTGGCGCAGTGGTTAAAGCGGCCACTGCTAACCAAAAGGTCAATGGTATGAACTCACCAGCTGCTCCACAAGAGAAAGATGTGACAGTCTGCTTCCATAAAGATTTACAGCTTTGGAAACTCTATAGGGTCGCTATGAGTGGGAATTCACTCGACGTCAGTGGGTTTGTTCATATTCATTTTCCTTTTTATTTATTGTCAGATTAAATTTGTTAATATTTTGTTAAGGTTTATTAATATTTTGTTAATTGTCTCTATGTTCATGAGGTATATTGGCTGGTAATTTCCTTGAACTATTTTTATCAGGTTTTGGTATTGTTGTTGTTAGTTGCCATTCAGTCAATTCCGACTCATTAGGGTAGTAGTAGTCCTTCCTCCTCTATTTCTTGAAGAATTTGTGCAAGATTGGTATTAGTTCTTTATACGTTTGTTATAATTCACCAGTGAATTATCTAGGTTTGGAGTTTTCTTTGTTCCAAGGTTTTTGCATGATTTGGGAGGCAATACCCTTTTTTATTGTGTGAAAAGGAGCCAGGACACAATATGGACCCAGACCTACAAGAAAGCTTGACACTGATGTTTGGGAGGCATCCCTAATCCTTTCCCCTGGCTCATGCAAGGGACTCAGATCCTAACTTGTGGTTGCAGCTGTATGAGACAGGAGACAAGTGTCATTATTTGCCACATCATCTTTCATGTTTTAGGAGGAATCTGCTTCTTCCTTACCACGATCCATGATTTGGGGTTCAAACCTTGTAATTGACCAAGGTGGATTGCATTAAATCTTGCCCCAAGGCTGCTTCCATGCAACTCTGCAGGAGGCCAGCTCTTTTTCTGGGACATCAAATTGCCCGTGAATACTCTTGAACAAGTTAATTCTTACCTCTCACCATTTTTTATATTTCCAATCTCTTTGCATCTCATTGTGCCATTTGGGGTAATTTCTTATGATCTAACCTCCAGTTGTTGTTAGGTGCCATCGAGCCGGTTCCAACTCATAGCGACCCTGTGTACAACAGAACAAAACACCACCTGGTACTGTGTCATCCTCACAGTCGTTGCTATGCTTGAACCCATTGTGTCAGTCCAACTCATTGAGGGTCTTCCTCTTTTTTGCTGACTGTCTACCAAGTATGATGTTCTTCTCCAGGGACTAGTCCCTCCTGATAACATGTCCACAGTATGTGAGACGAAGTCTTACCATCCTTGCTTCTAAGAAGCATTCTGGCTACTTCTTCCAAGACAGATTTGTTCGTTCTTCTGGAAGTCCATGGTATAGTCAATATTCTTCACCAACACCATAATTTAAAGGCATCAATTCTTCTTCACTGTCTAGCTTTTACAGGCATATGAGGTGATTGAAAGCATCAAGGCTTGGGTCAGGTGCTTCTTAGTCCTCAAAATGACATCTTTGCTCTTTAACACTTTAAAGAAGTCTTTCGCAGCAGATTGGCCCAATGCAATGCATCGTTTGATTTCTTGACTGCTGCTTTCATGGACATTGATTGTGGATCCAAGTAAAATTAACTCCTTGACAACTTCAATCTTTTCTCCATTTATAATTATGTTGCTTATTGTCCATTTGTAAGGATTTTTGTTTTCTTTATGTTGAGGTGTAATCCATACTGAAAGCTGTAGTCTTTGACCTTCATCAGTAAGTGCTTCAAATCCTCTTCACTTTCAGCAAGCAAGGTTATGTCATTTGCATATCACAGGTTGTTAATGACTCTTCCTCCAGTCCTGATGCCAAGTTCTTCATATAGCCCAGCTTCTCAGATTATTTGCTCAGCATGCAGATTGAATAAGTATAACCTCCAGTTACTTTGTAAAATTCCCTTTAGTTTCTGCATCAGACAATGACTATAAACTTTTAAACTCCCGATCCAAATTTCTTATGGCAGAAAATCTGATTGCTCCTGTGTCAAATGTTCACCCAGGTCCAACTATTTGTAGCCCAGAGGAGAAGATAGGTCAGATCCAGTAGAGAATAGGGGTATAGATGCTATAATCAAAGATGTTGGCATATCCTATAGTATCAGCACTGGTGGTGGGGGGGGCGGATAATGAGAAGGAGGTGATTGGTATCTCTTATACACCATCTGTTTGGGATTGAATTGTGTCCCCCAAAAATGTGTGTCAACTTGGCACAGTGGATTCCCAGTATTGTGTGATTGTCCATCATTTTGTCTCATCTGATGTGATTTTCCTATGTGTTGTAAATCTACCTGCATGATGTTAATGAGGCAGTATTAGAGGCAGTTATGTTAATTACACAGGACTCAATCTACAAGATTAGGTTGTACCTTGAGTTAATAACTTTTGAGATATAAAAGAGAGAAGGGGACAGAGAGACAGAGGAACCTCCTACCATGAAGAATGAAGAACCAGGAAGGGAGTGCATCCTTTGGACCCAGGGTCCCTGTGCTGAGAAGCTCCTAGACCAGGGGAAGATTGATGACAAGGACCTTCTCCTAGAACCAGTAGAGAGAGAAAGCCTTCCCCTGGAGCTAGCACCCTGAATTTGAACTTCTAGCCTCTTAAACTGTGAGAGAATAAATTTCTCTTTGTTAAAGCAATCCATTTGCGGTATTTCTGTTATAGCAGCACTAGCTAACCAAGACACCATCCTTCTTAGTATCTTAATTTTACCATGCTTATCTGATAGTCTCCCCTCTGCAACTAAAGGCAATTTTTAATAAGAGATAAATGTAAAATATCATCAGCATTTACTAAATGTTTTCCAGTTTGTTATAATAAATCACAAGAGAAAACAACCCAACAATAGAATCGATAAACCGTAAGAAAGCCATCACTTTTTTTTTTTTTGAGATTTTTTTTTTTAATTGTACTTTAGGTGAAGATTTACAGAACAAATACTTTCTCATTAAACAGTACACATATTGTTTATACATAGCTGTCTCAGTCATCTACTGCTGCTCTAACAGAAATACCACGAGTGGATGGTTTTAGCAAAGAGAAGTTTATTCTCTCACAGTCCAGTAGGCTACAAGTCCAAAGTCAGGGCATCAGCTCCAGGAGAAGGCTTTCTCTCTCTGTCCGCTCTGGAGGAAGGTCCTGGTGATGCATAAGTCTTCCGTTGGTCTGGGAACATCTCAGTGCAGGAACCTCAGGTCCAAAGGACGCGCTCCACTCCCAGCACTGCTTTCTTGGTGGTATGAGGTTCCCATGTGTCTCTGCTCACTTCTCTCTTTTATAACTCAACGGGGATTGCATTAAGACCTTATCTAATCTTGTCAACCTCATCAGTATAACCTCATCACAGTGATAGAATTTACAACACATAAGAAGATAACATGTAATCTCATCATAGTGAGAGTTTACAACACATAAGGAAATCACATCAGATAACACAATCATACAATACTGTGAATCATGACCTAGCCAAGTTGCTACACACATTTTTTTGGGGAAACAATTCAATCTGTGACAATAGCCAAAGATACACCATTTCAAAAATTTCTACATGTACAATCCAGTAACATCAATTACATTCTTCCAGTTGTGCTTCTATTCTCACTATCCTTTTCCAAATTATTCCATCACCATTGTCTTCAACTTGCTGTCCGCTAGGCTTCCCATCAAAACTTTTGAGTTGCTGTTGTCAATTTGATCTCACATAGATAATTTTTTTTGTTGTTGTTGTTGTTATACTTTAGATGAAGGTTTACAGAACAAAATAGTTTCTTATTAAACAGTTAGTACATATATTGCCCTATGACAATGGTTAACAACCCCACGACATGTCAACACTGTCCTTACTCAACCTTGGGTTCCCTATCACCAGCTTTCCTGTCCCCATTGCCTTCTAGTCCTTGTCCCTGAACTTCTGTGCCTCATTAGTCCCATTTTGTTTTATGGGGCTGTCCAATCCCCGGCTGAACGGTGAACCTCGAGAGTGACTTCATCACCAAGCTAAGAGGGTGTCTGGGGGCCATACTCTTGGGGTTTGTCCAGTTTCTGTCAGGCCAGTAAGTGTGGTCTTTTTTTGTACGTTATAATTTTGTTCTATATCCTTCTCCAGCTCTGTCCAGAACCCTCTCTTGGGATCCTGGTCAGAGCAGTCAGTGGTGGTAGCTGAGCACCATCTAACTGTACTGGACTCAGTCTGGTGGAGGCCTTGGTAGCTGTGGTCCATTAGAACTTTGGACTAATCTTTTCCTTGTATCCTGTTCTCTTCATTCTCCTTTGTGCCTGAAGGGATGAGACCAGTGGAGTATCTTAGATGGCTGCTCACAGGCTTTTAAGACCTCAGACACTAGTCACCAAGGTATAATGTAGAACATTGTCTTTATAAACTATGTTATGCCAACTGAGCGAGATGTTCCCCGAGACCATGGTCCCCACAGCCCTCTGCCCAGCAATTCAGTCCCTCAGGGAGTTTGGATGTGTCTATGCAGCTTCTGTGACCTTTCCTTGTACAATTTATGCTGGCTTCCCAGTACTGTGTACCGTCTTACCCTTCACCAAAGTTACCACTTATCTAGGTTGTTTCCATCTTTTTGCTGTTGTGAACAATGCTGCAGTGAACATGGGTGTGCATATGTCTATTCGAGTGGCGGCTCTTATTTCTCTAGGATATATTCCTAGGAGTGGAATTGCTGGATCATATGGTATTTCTATTTCTAGCTTTCTAAGGAAGTGCTATATCATTTTCCAAAATGTTTGTATCATTATGCATTCCCACCAGCAGTGCATAAGAAAGTTCCGATCTCCCCGAAGCCTCTCCAACATTTATTTCCAGTGTTTTTGATTCGTGCCAGTAATGCTGGGGTGAGATGGTATCTCATTGTGGTTTTAATTTGCATTTTTTTAATGGCTAGTGATCGTGAGCATTTTCTCCTGTGTCTGTTGGCCACTTGAATGTCTTCTTTGGTGAAGTGTCTGTTCATTTCCTTTGTCCATTTTTTAATTGGACTATTTGTCTTTTTATTGTAGAGGTGTTGGATTTTCTTGTAGATTATAGAGATTAGACCTTTGTCTGACTTGTAATGTCCAAAAAATTTTTCCCATTCTGTAGGTTCTCTTTTTACTCTTTTGATGAAGTCTTTTGAAGAGCATAGGTGTTTGATTTTTAGAAGATCTCAGTTATCTAGCTTATCTTCTGAAGTTTGTGTGTTGTTGGTTATGGTTTGTATCCTGTTAATTCCATGCATTAGGGCCTGTAGCGTTGATCCTAACTTTTCTTCTATGAACTTTATAGTTTTTGGCTTTACATTTAGG
>NW_004444021.1:6004823-6023980 GCF_000243295.1 Trichechus manatus latirostris | reverse complement strand
ACTGGTACAAGCTCTTCTGTGAATGTTTTGTAGAATTCTCCAGTGAAGCCATCTGGGCCAGGAGAAAGCCATCACTTTTAAAGTATTTTAATTTCTCTATGTATATTTTAATATTGAAAGAGCATGCAAGAATCTTCTTGCTAGATTAAGGCCAAATATTTAAACTAATTTATATTTAATATAATACTCTTAGCATACCAAGAATATTATCATAAACATATTATTTTATTTCTCATTATATAACCTGGCTTAATTTCAACTTTGACATAAATTGACAGTTATTCTGTCTCAATTAAATCAGAATTTTGAAAAGTACTCAGTGACAGTGTAATTAGCCTGATTGCATCTGTTCATAGACGATGAACACTGGTGATGTAGTATGCAGAAAATAAGGGGTATTATGGCTGTTCTAAGGAGCCCCGGTGGCACAGTGGTTAAAGCACTCAGCTGTGAACTGAGAGGTCAGTGATTCGAACACAGTAGCCTCTATGTGGGAGAAAGATGTGGCAGTCTGCTTCCATAAAGATTTACAGGCTTAGAAACCTTGCAGGGTAGTTATACTCTGTCCTATAGGGTCACTATGAGTAGGAATTGACTTGATGGCAATATGTTTGATGGCTGTTCTGGCAAGATGGAACAGGGAAAAAAATAAATGAAACACATCAAAATTTAAAAGTCAATGATTTGACCTTCCATGCAGACTTGAAGAATTAAGGAGGTATTCTATCAAGCCAAGAAATCACCAAATTAAACCACCTGTCACTTATCAATTCAAAGCAATTAAGGGTATATATCTTAATGCGTTAACTCACTGGAGATTTTAATTAAAGTAATAAATAAAATAAAATATAATTCATTTTAGTTTAGAAAGTTATTCTCTAATAAAATTACACTATGTAAAAGTGGAGGTAGAAGTCTCCTTACAGTGCTCTGTGTGTATAATTTAGTTGCTGTTATGGATTGAATTGTGTCCCCCAAAAATGTGTGTCAACTTGGCTAGGCCTTGATTCCTACTATTGTGTGGTTGTCCTCCATTTTATGATTGATGTAATTTTCTTATGTGTTGTAAATCCTAACCTCTATGATGTTAATGAGGCAGGATTAGATGCAGTTATGTTAATGAGGCAGGCCATAATCTACAGGATTAGGTTGTATCTTGAGTCAATATCTTTTGAGATATAAAAGAGAGAAGCAAATAGAGAAGAGGGGGACCTCATGCTACTAAGAAAGAAGTGCAAGGAGCAGAATGCATCCTTTGGACCCCAGGTCCTGGCACTGAGAAGCTCCTAGACCAGGGGAAAATTGACGACAAGGACCTTTCCCCAGAACCAACAGACAGAGAAATCCTTCCCTTGGAGCTGGCACCTTGAATTTGGATTTTTAGCCTCCTAGACTGTAAGAGAATAAATTTCTGTTTGTTAAAGCCATCTACTTGTGGAATTTCTGTTATAGCAGCACTAGATAACTAAGACAGTTGCTTAGCCATATAAGCTATGAAAGAATGTAATATTTTGGCCAAATTGTTACTTAATTAATCTGTAACTATCTTCATATACTTTAAAATGTCAAGGTAAATTAAATTCTCACTTAAAAACTTAATAGTAGAATATATTTTTCAAATTTTAAAAATAATGTAAAATATTTCATAATATCTATGAGAAGCTATATAGGTAAGTGGTGGACTGATCACCTGCATTATCTACCTTCAAAGACCCTCATTGAAACAAATCCCCAACAATGAAGAGAATGGCAGCTGAATATTAGTGAAAATTTAACTTAAGAATGAAAAAACAAGGAAATGAAGAATATGAAGGAAATTATAGCCTGGAGTACAGCATGGAAGAAGCACATCTTCCCTGAAGGACTACAAAGAGGCTTACCAAGGAGACTTAGAGTTAGAAATATCATTTTTATATAGAAACTAAGCTTATTTTCCCAAGAGAACTGGAGGATCTAGTGCCACAAGATAAAGATATCTATATTCTGGTATCATAAATCTTTAAACAACAATAACAAGTTTCCTCCTTTCTCACCCCAAAGCATCACCAAAGAGCTCCAACTAAATACACGTAATTCCTAGTTAAGAAATTCTGCTTCCGAGTAAGAAGGCTAGACAAGACCAAAGTGCTCAGTACAGCAACTAGAAAAAATGGTTAAATTGTAAAATTCATATTTATTAAAGGCATCAGAGAGCTGTGGAAAGAAAGAGGCCCTAAAATTTCAGAGATGGTTTCATCATTCAGAGGTATGCTAACAATAGGCAGCTTTTTTCCCCTGGGGAAGCTTGGTGATTCTGAGCTTCTGGGATTAGGAAACAAACTTGACCCAAGCAAAGGTCCTCAGCAAAGGGAAACAGAAACCCAGCAAAGCTTTTAACGGTTGCACAGAGAGGGAATAACAAAATTGGATATTTGAGGGGCCCAACACAAGGCTGAATTTGTGTTCTGAAGGCGTTTGCTGAATTCTAAGGCTGCAAGGAAGCCAAAAAGCACAGTGTCTGAAAAGCAGAGTGGAATCTGCAGTCTTAAAATGTTTAGGAAACACAGACCCATCAGAAGGAGGTCCTGAACACAAAAGAGGTGACGATAAAAGCTCTAGAAGGAAAGGGAATTGACAGTGAGGACTTATAGCCACTTTCACCATGAACCACTTTCTTGTTCTGGACAGTAGCTAGCAGCTGAGAAAATAGGCTTGGTATTTGGCAGAATGCTGCTTTGAGGCCAGAGATTTTTTTTCAGTCATCTTAGTGACAGAATTAGAGTCTTGGAGTGCCCCAAATACAAGGCTAGTCTCCTCCATCTCAAGATACTTGCAAAATGGCGAACATTGGTCAGAAAGCTAATGGTTAAGATGAGTGCTGAAGGACAGAATTGAATCTTCCACTGTTTTTCAGGGCTGAGAAGAGGGACCCTTGCCTAGATTTCAGTTGAAATCCATGGAAGTTCATGCCCTAGCATCAAAAATGAACAAAAATTAGAATAATTTTACAAAACTGCCATCCCTGATCCCAACTGATTCCAGATTACATTGCAGTGATCTCTGACAAATAAAAGAAAAAGGAACCTTCTCTGGACAGTTTATCACCGGGAGCCTCTAAGGTTCTTTTGGTATAATTTCCAGCATCCAACCAAATTAATAGTTCTGCAAAAACGCAAGACCACATAAGCAAGACCAAATTAAAAAAATAGACAATTGGTCCAGATAGACAGATATTAGAGTTAACAGAAAAGAATTTTAAAATAACCATAATTAATATTTTCAAGAGAATAAAGAAATATGTTGACAATAATAAAAGATTAGAAAATTTCACTAGAGAATTACAATGAATTAACAAAAAACAGATGGATATGGTAGAATTGAAAAATATAATATCTGAAATTAATAATTCAATGGCTAAGTTTATCATTCATCAAGACTTATTTTAAAACTATAATACTTAAGACAAAGTGGTATTGATGCAAGTATAGGTAAACTGACAATAAAAAACAGAATAGAGCAGAATTGGCAAACTACAGCCTGTAGGCCAAATTTTGTTTGCCTCGTTTTTAAGAAGGTACACCAGCTGAGATGAGCTTTTACATTTTAAATGGTTGAAAATTAAAAAAAAAAAAAATTATTCTATGAGATGTGCAAATTATATAGAATTCTAATTTCAGTGTCTATAAATAAGGTCTCTTTGGAACACAGTCATGCCTATTTGTTTACATATTGACTGTGGTTGCTTTTGGCCAACAATAGCAGTTAAGTAGTTTCCAAGACAGAATCTATGGCTTGCAAAACCATATTTACAAATGTATTTTACGAAGTAAAATATTTACTATCTGACTCTTTACAGAAAATGGTTGCTGACCTTTTGCAGAGAACATCCAGGAAGTAACTCAAATATACGCATTCATCTAATACATAGGAAACATGGCACTACAGCTTATATCGTTTCTGAAAAATACAACTGAAGATAGGTTCTAACAACAACGAAAAATCCAAAAGAGAAAATGCTGGACCTAAATAACAGAAGTACAATAAAAGAAAGCCTAGAATATCAACAGGACAGCACGCAAGCCTTGAAAGTGATTGGTAACATGAGGTATTAGGGAAGCAAGGAATACCTAAAAAAATATTTTCAAAAATAAAATAGAGTTTATGCAACAAATATGATCTTAGTAACAAGGTGAACACAACTGATTATCATGTGTACAAGAAAAAAAATCATTTAGAAACTCAAAAACCTTGTACAAAAACAATGTTCCAAATATAAAGCAAAGTACAGAATGACATGACTGTTCATTTGATGAACATAAGAAAAGAAAAGTTGTCTGACTTTGATGCTTGGGACATTCTTCTTTAAGTGAGTTCAATTACACTACTATGTAATTTTGCTCTATGTAGTTTTCATATAATCACAATATATTATTAGATATAATTTATATACTATAGCTGATTATTGAGGGAATTTTCAGTAAGCATAGAGATGTTATTGACCCTGTTGTCAGAAATAATGGAGACACTGGTAGTTCATGGCATGCGGTGGCAATTCCACTAGAACATTTTAATGAAAATAAAAAGTGTAATAAGGTTGGTTGGTTGTTTCTATGTGTGCTGGCACACTTGGAAAAGAAAATGATGAGATAAGGTTTTTAAATTCCCAGTTCAAGCTTTAAGTAAGGGATTAAAACACTTCTGATTGCCCTAACAATAAAAACAAAACAAAAGAAAACCAAAACAAAACCCCTTAACTCCAGTAGCCACAGGACTAAGATTTCTGAAAATCAAATCCAAAGTCTAATCCTGCTTGTGATAAATTATATCAACCTGATTGGATCTCTTATATTAATATTAGGGCATTGATTGTAAGAAGTGAAACCCTGAATTGGGGGATTAAGGACATGTCATCAGCTTTAAACAAATCTGAGGACTTTGAATTCTTAAATCCTTCCAAGCTTCCTTTGTCAGTAGAAGCCACCCTTGTTCCTCTGTCTGCGAAGTTGGTCTTCCTTGACTGAAGAATTGTAATGCAGCCTCCCCACCCCATAGCTGCCTTGCATGGGGCTGCTGATATTCTTCAAAATCTGTATCTCCCATCTCTCACTGCTTCGAGACCTTTAACCAGACTCCAGTCCCAGCAGACTCTGGAGATAAGTTAGAAAGTGTGACTCAAGATAATACACACATCAAAAGAACTGAAAGATTTTGCCAGTTTAATTCGTATTCACCCAGGCAGAAACTGGGTAAATTCAAAAGGATCAAGGTGGAGGGAATATAATGTTGCATCAATCCAAATGTTTTGATATTAGTGCATTAAACAGAGATTCTGGATTCACTGTGCTAATGAAACAAGTAGGAGTGGTTCTAAGAGTTGACTTGGTTGGTATACAGTAAATGAAACTGAAATTGCAGAACTTTCTCGGTATACTGTAGATGAAGGTATGCAAAATTTTAGGGTATCCAGGGATTGTCAGTTTCAATTAGCATGATGTCATCAATTTAATGGACCAATGTAATGTTCTGCAGAATATCCAGATGGTCTAAATCCCTTCAAAATATGTTGGCACAGAAATTAAGAGGATTGACATTACCCTGTAGAAAGGTGGTGAATGTGTCTTTCACCCCATGTAAATATGAACTGTTTCTGATGCTCCTTCCTATCAGGAATTAAAAATAACACATTCACTAGATTAACTGCCACATACATGTACCAGAAACACTGTTAATCTGCCCTAATAAATATACCACAACAAGAGCAGTGCTGTATCTTGTATCTTTTTCTTTTGATCATATGTCAACTTTATCTCTTGATTGTATATCTATATCTACCTATTTAAATATTTATCCCTATTATAGTTCCATTGTAAGTTGCCCATATTTCTTGACTCTGGGAATGTCAGGTTCTATAAGCTGTTTCCATACATCTTTGCAGGTGAGGTTCTCCTGGATGCCATTCCAATAAGCTGCCCATTATGATCACAACATTCACCTCGCTTCTGACAAATGCAGCGACCTGTCTTCTGCTATGCTTGGATTGATTATCCCCATTACTACTAGGAATTCCTGTTCTATAACAACATCTCGTCTTGGCAGCATATTTTTGATACCTTGGTAAATTGTGGGTTTTCTGAACTTGCCTAAGGAATACAGGCAGCTGGTTGGCATTCCAGTCTTACATAGTATATTAATTCATCCCGGAGGCCTGGTTGGACAGTGGTTAGGAGCTCGGCTGCTAACCCAAAAGGTTGGCAGTTTGAATCCACCAGCCGCTCCTTGGCAACCCTATGAGGCAGTTCTACTCTGTCGTATAGGGTCACTATGAGTCGGAATCCATTCGCTAGCAACAGCTTTGTTTTTTTTTGTTTTCATTCATCCTAGTACATTTGCTTTTCTGAGTGTTTCAGTCCCTTTCTCCACAATCTTTCATGGCAGTTCTGTTATCATCCTTTGTTTTATCTCAGTCATAGCTTTTTCCAAACTTCTAAATGCTATCTCAGCAGCAAATGAGAATGGTTCATGTTTTCCCACCAGTGTGTTAAGTCCTGCATCGCAGAAGAGTACCCCATATCTGCAAACTCTCCTTTATCCAGTTTTATATTTCACCCTGCTTGATTAAGCACCCTTAGTATCACTCCCAGGACTCTCCTGGGTGATGCTGATTCATGTTAGCTAGGACCTGTAGCTCCTTTGTTATATACTCTGTACTTCCTTAGCTAAAATCTCATATAAGGCATGCTAGGACTTAATCCAATTATTGTTCTGGTTCTCAGGAGCTGTGATGTCAGTATCCTGAGAAAGACAAGCATAGTCTTTAATGTACCAGCCTCATTTGAGGCTTCAGCCTGGTCTCCAAGCAAGAAGCCAGAGGAGTGTCAACTTCTAACAAGGAGAATTAGGCCATTTCTAAAGGTCCAGAAGTTTTAGAGAATTCTAGGGTTCAAGGTTCTCAAGTGAATCCACTCAGATGTCCCTATCCCAAGTTGAAAACGCACCAACAGCATCCATTACTACTAAAGCTGTCTCTGGGAGGCTAGATAAGAGATAATTTAAGGAGCCCTGGTGGTGCAGTGGTTAAGTGCTCAGCTACTAACTGAAAGGTCAGTGTTTCAACCCCCAGCCCCAGCTGTTCAGTGGAAGACAGGTAAGGCAGTCTACTTCTGTAAGGATTTACAGCCTTGGAAACCCTATGAGGCAGTTCTGCTCGGTCCTATAGGGTCCCTATGAGTAGGAATTCAACTTGATGGTAATGGATTTTAAGAGATATTTTAAATTTCCATTTCATTCCTTTTTATGGTTGAATTTCTATTTCCATATGCTATATTATAATAATTTTAAAGAATTCAACAAAAAGAATCCAAATTCTTATTTTGAACTGGCCCTTAAAGTTAATACAGTAATGTTTTAAATGCATCTTTTTTGAGTATTCCTATGGCAAAAATTGGAGATGCTAACCTTTCAACTAAAACCTCAGTCTTCTGGAAATGTGGAAGTAACTGATACCTATTGGCTTTTAAATTTTCTAGATTTATTCACATTCTCACTATTTCTCCATGTTTCTGTTGATATTTGTATTGTGGGATGATAGCAAGAAATAAAATAGACTCATTATGTTAGTGCTTAGGATTTTAGAAACCACTTGGCTTAAACTCCTTAAAGATGGACATGGACTCACAGACTGGGAAGATGGCTTGCCTGAAGTGGAGGTACTTAGAAGGATGAAAGCAGTCTATTAACAGACTTTCCACATAGTGTATGAAACCCTTTCCCAGACCAAAAAGGTAGTATTTACTGGACTTTTGTTTTCTGATCATCTTTTAAATCCCTACATATCAGGTAAGAGAGAAATAAAACCAGAGCAGAGTCATTCTGGTGTGAATATTCATTATTAACTGAGTATTAAAATATTATCAAATTTCAGAAGTTTTCTTTAGAGTAGGTTTTTATTTCAGAAAACAGGAAAGAAGAATGTGGGAAATTTTAGGACAGGAATTGAAAATTCCCATTGTTAGATGACAGAATTGGGGTAAGACTAAGAGCCTAGATAGACCAAGAGGTAGCCAGTAATCACCAAAAATCATATAACCAGTGGTCAATTCCAAGGAGGTCAAAGAAAGCAAGACGGAAACTACAGACAACAAAAGTCTAATAATTAGCAAGGTATAGATAGATATTTGCCTGTATATATGTAAAATACCTCTGAAGTGTACAGAAGGAGCTGATAATATGATTTATCTGTAAGAAGGGAAGCAGTGGGTTGGAAAGAGGAGGGGAATGAAGAATTTCCAATACATGCAACAGTTTAGTTTTTTTTTTAACGTGAAAATATTATGAGAATAAACATTTGTCTAACTAAAGAATGTTTATCTAGTGTTGTAAAATGAAGGCATTTAAATCTGCCCCTCATTCAATACTAATTGGATATGCTAAATAAGAACCAGTAAGCTTTCCTGAGCCCACACAGGTTAATTTCAAATAGTATAGGACAGAAGCTGGAGTGCCAATATGGACAAATTCACCGTACAATAGTCCTGTGTGGGGCATAGACTAGCGCTTATGCTGAAAGCTCAGCTACTGGGATTTTGGACCAGGAGATTTCCATTTGAAGGACACATGCTAGCTGGATATTGGACTTTGACTAAGACTACCACTATGACTGAAGGACCTAAAATAATCTTGAAACCTGAAATACCCATATTATCTTGGGTGATGTCAGAGAAATGTTTTAATAGGGAGGGCAAGGCATAGAAGAATTTCATAATAAAATGGTTATGGTTTCTACAGGAACATACTACCAGGGGAATGCAAGGAGGACTCACAAACAAGGAGCTAATTTCCTTTAGGACTGACTCTGGAACCACCTGAGGAGCTGTCAGAACTTATTGCTATGGGGATAAAACCAAAAACCAAATCAATTGCCATTGAGTCCGTTCCAACTCATAGTGGCCCTATAGGACAGAGTAGAACTGCCCCCATAGGGCTGCTAAGAGCAGCTGGTGAATTCAAACTGCTGAGCTTTTTGGTTAGCAGCGAACGCTTAACCACTGTGCCACCAGGGCTCTGCTATGTGGACAGTGCCTTACAAACAGCTCTCAACTGACCAACAGAAAGCCTCTTGGTTTATGGATGGCAGTTACAAGGTACATAAACAGTGTCTGTCTGCAAAGCTGCTGCATTAAGACCAGTGAATGGAAAGACTGATTGAAGAAGGTAGGAATAAATTGGCTCAATGGGCTGAACTGCATGCTGTTTGCCTTGCAGTAATGGAAGAACTGAGCTATAATAAAAGCCCCTATGTTTGGGTTTTTATCAACTCATGAGTAGTGACCAATGGCCTGGCCATATGATTAGGCAGATGGGCAATGGAAAACTAGCCTATGAAAGGGATGACCATATGGGGCATGATTCCATGGAAATCACTATGGGAATCTGAGGAGTACATTAAACTAGGACATGTTGATATCCATCAGAAGATCCCCTTCTAGGATCGGGGATTTAATTGGAACTGGCAAGTGAATATCCTGGTATGTTCACTTGAGTTGCTCCCTGTAATGGGAAGGAGGAGGGGAGGATTCAACCAATCACGCCTACATAAATAAGGCCCCCAAAAAGGCTCTGGACGTGAAAGTCCATGGGCTTCCTGGTTTTTTAAGACATAAGTGCAGGTAGGAGGGTAGCATATACCTATTCGAGACATGGAAGTTCCACACTGGGAACCCTCCAAGACCTTGCACTATGCATCTCTTCACATGTATCCTTTTTGCTGTAATAAAACCATAACTGTAAGTATAGTGCTTTCCATGAGTTCTGTGCATTGTTCCAGTGAATTATCAAACCTGAGGGAGTAGTGGGAGCCATCAGTTGTGGCTGGCATCTGAGGTCTTGGGCAGATGTGACAGTCTGGAGAACTGTGTTGTTTAACTTGTGAAATCTGACCTAGCTCTTGATAGTTAGAGTGAGAGGCAGAAGTGTTGCATGTGCAGCTGGTGTTAGAATTAAAGTGGCAGAGAAATGAAAAGTAGGGATTTGATATATCCTCACAAGACTATTTGTTACTCTTGAATTTTAAATCATGTAAACATGTTGTCTACTTTAAAAATTCCGATTATTATGAAGTGAAGATAGAGCACCAAATGGACTAAACCCAATGATGATAACAAAAAAATAATATCTGATAATACCTTCATTTGTTGAGCATGTACATGTGCCAGGTATCTTGCTAAGCATTTTAACTCATCACCTTTTTACTCCTCACATCAATCCTGTTTCTCAGTTTTTAGGAAAATGAACACAACCTTTCTAAATTTTGTTGTTGTTGTTAAGTGCTATTGAGTGGGTTCCAACTCATAGTGATCCTATGTACAATAGAACAAAACACTGCCCGGTCCTGAGCAATCCTCACAATTGTTGCCACGTTTGAGCCCATTGTTGCAGCCACTATGTCAATCCATCTCGTCGAGGGTCTTCCTCATTTGCACTGACCCTGTACTTTACCAAGCATGATGTCGTTCTCCAGGGACTGGTGCCCCCTGATAACATGTCCAAAGTACGTAAGAGAAAGTCTCGCCATCTTCCCTCCTAAGGAGCATTCTGGCTGTGCTTCTTCCAAGACAGATTTGTTTGTTTTTCTGGCAGTCCATGATATACTCAATATTCTTCGCCAACATCATAATGCAAAGGTATCAATTATTCTTTGGTCTTCCTTATTCATTGTTCAGGTGATTGAAAATACTATGGCTTGGGTCAGGCTCACCTTAGTCCTCAAAGTGACATCTTTGCTTTTTAACACTTTAAAGAGGTCTTTTGCAGCAGATATCCCCAGTGCAATACACCGTTTGATTTCTTGACTGTTCCTTCCATGAGCGTTGATTATGGATCCAAATAAAATGAAATCCTTGACAATTTCGATATTTTCTCCATTTATCATGACGTTGCTTATTGATCTGGTTTTGAGGATTTTTATTTTATTTATGTTGAGGTGTGTAATTCATACCGAAGGCTGTAGTCTTTGATCTTCATTAGTAAGTTCTTCAAGTCCTCTTCACTTTCAGCAAGCAGGGTTGTGTCATCTACACATCACAGGCAGTTAAGAAGTCTTCTTCCAATCCTGATGCCACGTTATTCTTCATAGAGTCCAGCTTCTCAGATTATTTGCTCAGCATACAGATTTATAAGTATGGTGAAGGGATAACAACATTGACACACACCTTTCCTGATCTTAAATCATGCAGTATCCCCTTGTTCTGTTTGAATGACTACCTCTTGGTCTATGTACAGGTTCCACATGAGCACAATTAAGTGTTCTGGAATTCCCATTCTTTGTAATGTTGTCCATAATTTGTTATGATCCATACAGTCGAATGCCTTTGCATAGTCAATAAAACACAGGTAAACATCTTTCTGGTAGTCTCTGCTTTCAGCCAGGACCCATCTGACATCAGCAATGATATCTTTCCTTCCACATCCTATTCTGAATCTGGCTTGAATTTTTGGCAGTTCCCTGTTAATGTACTGCTGCAACTGTTTTTGAATTATCTTTAGCATAATTTTACTTGCATGTGATATTAATGATATTTCTAGATAGTTTCTGCATTCCATTGGATCATCTTTCTTTGGAATAGGCATGTATATGGATCTCTTCCAGCCAGTTGGCCAGGTAGCTGTCTTCCAAATTTCTTGGCATAGACGAATAAGTGCTTCTAGCTTTGCATCTGTTTGTTGAAACATCTTAATTGGTATTCCGTCAATTACTGGAGTCTTGTTTTCTGCTTATGCTTTCAGTGCAGCTTAAACTTCTTCAGTACCATCAGTTCTTGATTATATGGTACCTCCTGAAATGGCTGAAGGTCAACCAATTCTTTTTGGTACAGGGACTCTGTGTATTCCTACCATCTTCTTTTGATGTTTTCTGAGTCGTTTTTTTCCCCGTAGAATCCTTCAATATTGCAACTTGAGGCTTGAATTTTTTCTTCAGTTCTTTCCACTAGAGAAAGGTTGAGCATGTTCTTCCCTTTTGGTTTTCTAACTCCAGGTCTTTATACATTTCTTTATAATACTTTACTTTGTCTTCTTGAGCTATCCTTTGAAATATTCTATTTATCTCATTTACTTCATCATTTCTTCCTTTAGCTTCAGCTACTCTATGTTCAAGAGCAAGTTTTAGATTCTCTTCTGACATCCATTTTGGTCTTTTCTTTCTCTTCTGTCTTTTTCATGAATTTTGGCTTTCTTCATACATGATGTCCTCACTGTCATCACACAACTCATCTGGTCTTTGGTCATTAGTGTTCAATGCATCAAATCTATTTTTGAGATGGTCTCTAAATTCAGGTGGGATATACTCAAGGTTGTACTTTGGCTCTTGTGGACTTCTTTTAATTTTCTTCATCTTCAGCTTGGACTTGGATACGAGCAATTGATGGCCTGTTCTGCAGTTGACACCTGGCATTTTTCTGACTGATGATCTTGAGCTTTTCCATCGCCTCTTTCCACAGATGTAGTCTGTTTGATTCCTGTGTATTCCATCTAGCAAGGTGCACGTGTACAGTCGCCATTTATGCTGTTAAAAAAAAAAAAAAGATACTTCCAGTGAATAAGTCGTTGGTCTTACAAAATTCTATAATGTGATTTCCCAAGTCATTTCTATCATCAAGACCATTTTTTCCAACTACTGATCCTTCTTCTTTGTTTCCAACTTTTACATTCCAATCACCAGTAATTATAAATGCAAATTGATTGCATGTTTGACCAATTTCAGACTGCAGAACTTGGTAAAAATCTTCAATTACTTCACCTTTGGCCTTAGTGGTTGGTGAGTAAATTTGAATAATAGTCATATTAATTGGTCTTCCTTGCAGGTGTATGGATATTATCCTATCACTGACAGTGTTGTATTTCAGAACAGCTCTGGAAATGTTCTTTTTGACAATAAATGTGATGCCATTTCTCTTCAATTTGTCATTCCCAGCATAGTAGACCATATAGTTGTTAGATACAAACTGGACAATATCAGTCCATTTCAGCTCACTAATACCTAGGATATCAATCTTCAAGCATTTCATTTCTTTTTTGACAGCTTCCAATTTTGTTTGATTTATACATCATACATTCCATGTTCTGATTATTAATGGATGTTTGCAGTTGTTTCTTCTAATTTTGAGTCCTGTCATATCAGCAAATGAAGGTCACAAAAGCTTGACTCCATCAACATCATTAAGGTCAACTCTACTTTGAGGAGGCATAACTTCCCCATTCATATTTTGAGTGTGTTTCAACTTGAGAGGCTTATCCTCTGACACTATATCATACAATGTTCTGCTGCTATCCATAAGGTTTTCACTGGCCAGTTTTTTTGGAAGCCCATCGCCTGGTCCTTCTTCCCAGTCTGCCTTAGTCTGGAGGCTCCACTGAAACCTGTCCACCATGGGTGACCTTGCTGGTATTTGAAATACCGGTAGCACAGCTTCCAGTACCACAGCAACACGCAAACACCACATTACTACAAACTGACAAGTGGTGGATTTTGCCAATAGAATCCTTCAATATTACAACTCGAGGCTTGAATTTTTTCCTCAGTTCTTTCAGCTTGAGAAATACCAAGCATGTTCTTCCCTTTTGGTTTTCTAACTCCAGGTTTTTGCATATTTCATTATAATACTTTACTTTGTCTTCTCGATCCACCCTTTGAAATCTTCTAATCTTCTAAAAACAGTAATGACCGAAGACCAGACAAGTTGTGGGATGACATCAAGGACATCATACATGAAGAAAACACAAGGTAACTTGAAAAGACAGGAAAGAAAGAAAAGACCAAAATGGATGTCAGAAGAGACTCTGAAACTTGCTTTTGAACAGAGTAGCCTAAAGCAATGGAAGAAATGATGAAGTAAAAGCTGAGCAGAAGATTTCAAAGGGTTGCTTAAGAAGACACTAACTATAGCATCCAAATATTTAATTTCATCTGTTGTAAAGAATTTCATTTTTTAAAAGCATCTATAATTTTCAAGAGCAAACTCAAATGCATCAAATACAGAATTTCGTTTGAAACACTATATTCTGTAGAATGATAATATAATGTCTTTAACAACTCCTAGGTATTCCTAGTTTTAATTGTCAAGGAAATTAACAATTGACTTTTTAAATTTCACTCTGATGTCTCTCATTTCACTACAACTGCATACAACCTGATAATAATCTAACACAGGGTTATGCCTCCCCAAATCCAATGGCAATGGAAACATTTAAGTATCTCTTTGCAGTTAAGGAAATGCTATCTTTAATGTGCCTCTTTATATACTGTGTCAACCTCATACTTAACTTACACTATGGCCTCATATCAAAGCCTACTCATGGTCGCACCTCTTATTCTTTTATTAACCTTTAGGTTTTAACAATCTGTTAGACATAGATACACATCTGTTCGACAGACCAAAATCATACCTAGCCACCTGCCTAAATATTTCAAAGACTACTAGTAAAAATACCTTGAGTATATAAAAAGTGCCTAGGTTCACTTTAAGATGATCATATTTTTCTATGCACCACCATCCTCATGGCCCCATTTTCACCAGCTCACATGGTCTACACCTGTGGTTAGTTGTTTCTGGATTTGGATGAGGCATAACGTCTCAGGTTCAAAGTTTGTTGCATCACTTAACAAGAAGGGGGATACAAATTAACTAGGGGACCATATGATGAAAATCTTGTTAAAAACACATGTACCCAGGTGTAAATTTTATTTGAATTAAACCTCTGGCTCCCAAGTGGCATAATAAGAATCTCAAGATTTTTAAAATCAATATTGAAGTACTTAAAAATAATTTGATTTTGCCCTGTTTATCAAAGTACTGTATAAAAGGGGTTGATTAAATCAGTACAAGATGTACATTATCATTTAAGCAATTTTTTCATTAATTTTTTTTGTTTGTTTTTTCCTTTAATATTTTATTTCAACACATTTAAATTTATGTTAAAAATAAAACACGGGGACTCGGGCAGACATGGCTGGGGCAGCATGCTTGTCTGTCCTCCTATTCTTGTCTATTCTGTAATTTCCTTGAATTCAGGCAGACATGGCTCTGGCAGCATGCTTGTACAATTTCCCACTTTTGCCTTTTTGAATATATGCCAAATAAAACTTTCTTTTTACTTTACTAAAAAAATAAAATAAAATAAAAAATGGACTCAATAATTAATAAATCTGGATAAAATTAAAGAAACCAGAAGTACCAGATGAAATTCACCTTTAATTAGAAAATGTCCTTATGTCCATCAAATCATAAATAGAAATAAAGTATTAATCTATATCTAAGATTATGTTTTGTGACTATAGCAATTTACTGGATTAAGAAACAATAACAAGCAAGAATAAAGTATTTATGTATAGCTGATGATTCTATATTGTCATATACAAAAGAGAAGCACTTGGTATTTAAATCACACCATGAAGCTGAACCAGCTTTTGCTTAAAGAAAATTTGAGCAATGTGTGTTGTGGTGTAGTTGGGGAAAACGTAGTCTAGAGAGCCTCCATTAACATTCTGGCAACTTCTTATGAGGTACAGAAAAACACATTAGGGATTCAATTTGAATAGGGGCAAGGAAAATATAGATAGAAGTGGCGCTGTCCATTACTAGTATAAATAGGTTCTTTTGTTGAAATCTTAATAGGTTATTCTTATGGGAGTATTATTGTAAGTCAAGAAGCTAGAAATCAGAAAAAAAAGTTTCATAAAATGCCTTTGATTCTATTTATAGGAGTTCCATGCTATCTTGAATACCAAATGGGTAGGAATTTGATTTGAAAATGCAAAGTTAGCTATTGGTATGCAAATAGAAGCTCCTTCCATTTCCTTTATTTTTTCCCCAAGAAAAAGAATTCTATTACAAAATCCACTAAAGTGAATCTTCTCTAAGAAAATAATATGCTTAGTTTTCAAGTGTCTGTATAATCTCAGCAGATACTGAGTATGGCTGCAGTTCCTAGAAAAAATATATTTGTTCAATTAACACATTACAAAGAGTTTTGAATATTTTTAATTGATAGCTTTAATTTAAATTGCCATTCAGTGGTTTAGCCACTTTTCCATGAATTCAAAATAAGAACTTTTCAAGGTATTGTTAGATGCATGTGAAATCTATTTTTTATTATTATTTTTTTCCCATACAAAAATTTATACATGCCTTGTTATGTAACTCTGTCCTCTCCATACTGTGACAGCACACTCCTCCTTTCCACCCCTGATTCCCCACGTCCATTCAACCAGCTGTTAACACTCTCTGCCTTCCCATCTCACCTCCGGACAGAAGCTGCCCATTTAGTCTCTTGTATCTACTTGAGCTAAAAGGCACGCTCCTCACGAGTATCACTTTATGTCCAACAGTCCAGTCCAATCCCTGTCTAAAGACTTGGCCTTGGAAATTGTTTTAGTTCTGGGTTGATAGGGAATCCAGGGGCCATGCTTTCCGGAATTCCTCCAGTCTCAGTCAGACCATTAAGTCTGGTCTTCTTACCAGAATTTGAGTTCTGCACCCACCTTTCTCCTGTTCCATCAGAGACTCTCTGTTGTGTTCCCTGTCAGGGTGGTCATTGGTAGTAGCTGGACACCATCTAGTTCTTCTGGTCTCAGGCTGATGAAGTCTCTGGTTTATGTGGCCCTTTTGTCTCTTGGGCTAATACTTTCCTTGTGTCTTTGATGTTCTTCATTCTACTTTACTCCAGGTGGTTGGGACCAATTGATGCACCTTAGATGGCTGCTTACAAGCTTTTAAGACCTTAGATGCCACTCACCAAAGTAGGATGCAGAATATTTTCTTAATAAGTTTTGTTATGCCAGTTGATCTAGATGTCCCCTGAAAGCATGGTCCCCAGAGCCCTACCCCTGCTACTCTATCCCTCAAAGTGTTTGATTGTACTCAGGAAACTTCTTAGCTTTGGTTTAGTCCAGTTGTGCTGACTTCCCCTGTACTGTGTCCTGTCCTCCCCTTCACCTAAGATAATTCTTATCTACTATCTAGTTAGTAAATAACCCTCACCCTCCCTCCTCACTCTCCTAACCATCAAAGAATGTTTTCTTCTGTGTTTAAACCTTTTCTTGAGTTCTTCTAATACTGGTCTTATACAATATTTGTCCTTCTGTGACTGACTAAATTCACTCAGCATAATGACCTCCAGTATCCTCCATGTTATAAGATGTTTCACGGCTTCATCGTTGTTCTTTATCGTTGTGTAGTATCCCATTGTGTGGATATACTAAAATTTGTTTATCCATTCATCCGTTGATGGGCAGTTGGGTTGTTTCCGTCTTTTTGCTATTGTGAACAGTGCTGCAATGAACATAAATGTGCATACATCTATTCGTGTGATGGCTCTTATTTCTCTAGGATATATTCTAAGGAGTAGGATAGCTGGATCGTATGGTACTTCTATTTCTAGTTTTTTTTTTTCCTTTACTTTTTTTTTTTTTAATTGTATTTTAGGTGAGGGTTTACAGAACAAATAGTTTCCCATTAAACAGTCAGTACACATATTGTTTTATGACATTGGTTAACAACCCCACGACATGTCAACACTCTCCCTTCTCGACCTTTTTTTTTTTTTTTTTTTGGGTGAAAATGTACATAGCCAAAGATACACCATTTCAAAAATTTCTACATGCACAATTCAGTGACATCAATTATTTTCTTCCAATTGTGCTGTTACTCTCACTTTAGATGAAAGTTTACAGAACAAAATAGTTTCTCATTAAACAGTTAGTACACATGTTGCCCTATGACAATGGTTAACAACCCCACTACATGTCAACACTGTCCTTACTCAACCTTGGGTTCCCTATCACCAGCTTTCCAGTCCCCATTGCTTCTAGTCTTTGTCCCTTGACTGTTGTGCTTCATTAGTCCCGTTTTGTTATCTGGGGTTGTCCAATGCCCGGCTGAATGGTGAACCTCAGAAGTGACTTCACCACTGAACTAAAAGGGTGTCTAGGGGCCATACTTTTGGGGTTTCTCCAGTCTCTTTCAGGCCAGTAAATCTGGTCTTTTTTTGTGTGTTAGAATTTTGTTCTACATCCTTCTCCAGCTTTGTCCAGAACCCTGTCTTGTGATCCTGGTCAGAGAAGTCAGTTGTAGTAGCCGGGAACCATCTAGCTGTACTGGACACAGTCTGGTGGAGGCCTTGGTAGCTGTGGTCCATTAGTCCTTATTTCTAGCTTTTTAAGGAAGTGCCAAATCGATTTCCAAAGTGGTTGTACCATTATACATTCCCACCAACAGTGGATAAGTGTTCCAGTCTCTCCAAAACCTCTCTAGCATTTATCACTTTGTGTTTTTTGGATTAATGCTAGCCTTGTTGAAGTGAGAAGATATCTCATCATAGTTTTGATCTGCATTTTTCTAATGGCTAATGATCATGACCATTTCTTAATGTGTCTGTTAGCTGCCTGAATATCTTCTTTGGTGAAGTGCCTGTTCATATCTTTTGCCCATTTTTTAATTGGGTCATTTGTCTTTTTGTTTTTGAGGTTTTGAAGTATCTTGTAGATTTTAGAGATTAGATGCTGATTGGATTAGTTGTAGCCAAAATTTTTTTCCCAGTCTGTAGGTTGTCTTTTGACTCTTTTGGTGTAGTCTTTTGTTGAGCATAAGTGTTTGATTTTTAGGAGCTCCCAGTTATCTAGTCTCTTTTCTGGTGCTTGTGCATTCTTACTTATGGTTTGTACTGTGTTTATGCCATGTAGTAGGGCTCCTAGCATTGTCCCTATTTTTTCTTCCACGATCTTTATCATTTTCAATTTTATATTTAAGTCTTAGATCCATTTTGAATTAGTTTTTGTGCATGGTATAAGGTATAGGTCTTGTTTCAGTTTTTTGCAGATGGATATCCAGTTATGCCAGCACCATTTGTGAAAGAGACTGTCTTTTCCCAAGTTAACGGACTTTGGGCCTTTGTCAAATATCAGCTGCTCGTAGGTGGATGAATTTATGTCTGGATTCTCAATTCTGTTCCATTGGTCTATGTATTTGTTGTTGTAGCAGTACCAGGCTGTTCTGACTACCATGGCAGTATAAGAGGTTCTAAAATCAGATAGTGTGAACCCTTTCACTTTGTTCTCCTTCTTGAGGAATGCTTTAGTTATCTGGGGCCTCTTCCCTTTCCATATGAAGTTGGTGATTTGTTTCTCC
>NW_004444021.1:5978966-6001280 GCF_000243295.1 Trichechus manatus latirostris | reverse complement strand
TGTTAATCTTCTGGATTTCTGATTGCTGTCTCTCTATGGATTCTTGCAACCTGTTAAATTTGTCATTATGCTCATCTCTAATCTTTTTAATTTCCTCTGTTGCATGTTCTGTGTTTTGCTTAATTTCCTTCCTAATTTCTTGAAGAGTTCTGTATATTAATCTTTTGTATTCTGCCTCCGGTAATTTGAAGAAATTTTCCTCCTCTGGAAAATTTCTAGATACTTTATTTTGGGAGCTTGCTGGAGCCATCATGGATTGCCTCTTTATGTGATTTGATATTGACTGTTGTCTCTGAGCCATGAATAAGTTATTATATTTATTTTATGTTTGCTTACTATGTCCTAGCTTCTTGTTTTGTTTTGATGTGTCCAAATAGGCTGCTCGTATGAGCTAGTTTGATTATTGGCACCTTTGAAGCTCTAATGTCCTGTCACCAGCTGGTTAGATCTATTACTAGGTATCTGGGCTCAGGAGTCTGCCCACTCCTCCCATATGGATTCAGCTCAGGTGCCCAGGTAGATCGCCACTTACAGTCCTAGACAGGCATGGGTGATTGGTGTAGGCACAGGCATCTGGCTACAACAGGGGGACGTGCTCTGAGCAAGGTAGGAAGCTGACTGCCACCCCTGAGTGTCCAGGAGGAAGTTGTGTCCCTGTTCCCTAGAGTGCGTAGGTGTGTGGGTTTTGCAGCTGGATTATGAGCACCTAATGCTGTTGGCTAATGCTGTTGGCTGTAAGGACTGGGGGGTACCTCTTATTTATGGGCCCCTATTGCAGGTGGCTAGGTGGCATGGGTGGAGCCACCAGTCCTCAGGCCCCTGATATGGGTAGGTGAAGACCCTGCTTAATGGGCAGAGCACTGTTAAATGTCAAGAACTTGCCACTTCACAGCTGAAACAGTTGAAGGTAGACTTCCAGTATATACCCTGTTTTACTGTGATAATGAGGGCATACACTGTTGAGATGGGCTCACACAAGTCTATGCAGGGGAAAAGACACTCAAAGTCCATGGATCCCCTATGCCTGTGCCTAGGCAAAGAAGCTGTGCCTACACTGGGTTCCTGGCTTAGGGAAGCTGGCAGTTTATTTTTTCCTGTTTGTTAATTTGTTCACTCTCCAAGGCAGGGAGAATGGCTCTAGGCGTGTGACGGATCCTACTTCTGGCCCAGGGGACTCAGCAATTGCTGAAGTCAGTCCAGGATGCAGAGCAGGGAGTGGGGAGGTATATGGGAGAGAGGTTTTTCCCTACGTGTGGTAAGCCGTACGCAAGTACTTATCTTTCAGAGAGGGCTGCTTCTCACTAGTTCTGGGTGGCTGTGTAGACTCTCAGCGGCTGGGTCTCTCCCAGTGCAGGAAACGTGCCTCCCGAGCACGACTGCTTGCCTGCCTTACCGCTTACCCCCAAGCTGACCAGGCCTGAAGGGCTCAGACTCTCGCCGGGTCAGGTGTGGCAACCCCTTGCTGCTTCCGAACTGTCTCTCCCTCCCCCTGACACTCAGTCCAGTTCCTCAACTCTGCCTTCGATGTTCAGGGCTCCCAGATTGCCATATATAATTGAATCTCTTGTTTTTTTGGGTCTTTGTTGTAAGAGGGTCCACCAGAACCGTCTGACTACTCCTCCATCTTGCCTCCACTTCTCCCGCATGTGAAATCTATTGAACATGAATAATCTAACACACATCTCATTGTGTATAGTTACAGTAAAAATACAACCTGAGATTTGTAGTGAAATGCACTCTACTATTGCCTCAAAGTATCTGAAGAATATGATGATTTCTATTAAACCTTATATCATATGTCGTTGGCAGCATAAAATTTATTTCATTGTTTTTATAATGACACTAATAAAAATAGTAACCTGGTAAGTTGTTTTAAAAAAAGATATAAATGAAAGAGATGATTAGGTCCTCTATGATCTCATTAGCTACTGCACCTTTCCCGGAAAAGCATTTTTTTTTTTTGTTAATATGAGACCATTATAAGTGGAAAGACATTGACACATATGTCCTCATAATTCTTTCTTTTTCTTTTTGGTTTAACGGGGTGTTTTCCAGTACTGTGATTAAAAAACATCAACCAGTAATATATAATTATGTTGTCAAGGAATCAGCTGTGAACATAAGATTTATTACTGCTTCATTACTTCTCATAATTCTTAGTGTCTAGCCCTTTAATACAGGTGTTTGCGGTTATCAATCACTGAGAGAATCTCTCAGATTTTCTCCTCTTGCACTCAACTTTTGCTGACTTGTTGATGCAAGGAGTACATTTGCCTCAAGCAATCGGCTTAAAAGCATTTGTAACTCAGAAAGAAACATTTTATGTTGTCTCTGTTAAAACATTAAAATTATAACTTTCTGCTAGATTTATGGGGAGAAATGCCAACTTATGGGTTCCTGGTGGAAATTACTGGTGTCATGAGAGAATGGAACAGGTAATTTTGGAGTTATCAACAGTTTTCAGAAAGGTTCATTTCCATTCATGTTTACCCTATGTTTGAAATTTGAAGGTAGTGTACTGATGACAACTATTATACAAGATGGAATGTGACTAGCCTGTATAACAAGTATTTCCTCAGACCACACCAGGCTAAGGATTCAATTAAAAAAACCCACTGCCATCGAGTCAATACCAACTCATAGAGACCCTGTAAGACAGAGTAGAACTGCCCCATAGGATTCCCAAGTCTGTAATCTTTAAGGAAGCAGACTGCCACATCTTTCTCACGTGAAGCGAATCATGGGTATGAACCATGGTCCTTTGGTTAGCAGCCAAGCACTTAACAACTGCACTACTGAGGCTTCTTAAGGATTCGGTAGTGTTACAATAATAATAATAATGAAAAAGACTTTTTCTGGATTAACCTCCAAGTGCAGAACTATGAGAATTGTAGGCCCCTTAAAATCCCTCCCAGTTATTTTAAGCATTACCTGATAGGAAGTGCTCTCAAATGTAACTCTTTGTGATTACATGAGATACACAGTTAAACTTTAAGTGAACTTCTCTTCTGCCAAGACTTAAACAAGAGCATGGAGCTGGATTTAGGGGTAATTTTAGTGCCACACTATGCTGGAAAGAATATTTCCTCTCTCTTTCAAACTGTACCAGATGTCTTGTACTCTCTTTTCTCAGGAAGATGTCCTTCCATGAAGCACCTCAGTCCCACAGACGAATAGCCCATTAAGCTGGACCATGTTGCTGGACTTTCCAATTTGCTGTTGCAGGTCTCTTGATATTTTAAGGTCATGCTACCACATCTAAATTTAGAATAGTCATATGCTAGAGCATGTAAAGAAAGTAATAGATTTAGCCATTGAGCTGAAAGCCAAGATAACGAGTTCCTGGCTCTTCAATTGAAATTCATTTCTAATAAATTCTGGGAATCTTTTGAAGTCCCTAAGCATATTTTGTATTTCCCTCCTTCGTTTGTCCTTTCACTGATCTTTTTCATTCTGTTGTGGCATTTATCACATGGTATCTTAGTTAGCAACCCATGAGTCTGTGAGTCTTACATTATGTACACTTTAAAATAAGGTTCTAAAACTTATTCGTCTTTGTAACTTCAATTACTAGGATAGTGTCTGGCACATGTTAGTGCTCAAATATTTTTTAGTTTAGTGTTTCCCTATTTTTCTAAAAGGAAGAACTATCTGACATTTGTATCTCATAGGTCTATTTTCACTACTTTGTTAGCCTGATATCAGCAACTTAGAACACACAAATTAATTTATTTATGGTTAGTTGTAATGTGGCCTGACTTTAAACATGCTCAATAAATTTTACTGTTGGATTTTGGTTGTTAAGTTTGGTACATTTGAAAGAGATAATGTTAGAATCAGTGATTCCCTGATGAATTATAATGTGCTGAGATCTTCACTCTAATATTCTAATCTGTGAAGATTTCCTATATTGGTAGGACTGGAAGAAATTATTGAATGAGGCAAGTTGGAAGTAAGGCATACAGCTATGCGAAGGTTGAAGGAGAAGAATAAGATAAATACTCTTCTACAGGCTGAAGTACAATAATAAGATGTTGAGCAACCACTCCATTAGAATTAATAAGATTGTAGATCACTTCAAGCATTTTGAAGGAAAAAAGTCTTTTGCAATTAATATCATTGCAAATTTTAAATATTTTATTTCAGCCATTTGAGTATTTTTGATAGTATAACTATAATACCAGCATTCTATATGGAATTATTTATAGAGAATATAATATTTAATTTATAAGAAAATGACCATTCTTCCCGTGGCAGAGAGGGCTAGCTTTCCACCACAGCTCTATGCTCCCCCTTCTATCCTGCCGAGTTGTTGCTGAGAAGTAACTGTCCAGCCAGAATGTTTTTTCGAGTCTCCAACTCCTCAAAACTCAATGTTGCCATGTAACTTGTGCTTACTAAGGGAACATGAGTGAAAGATATGTTTTATTTCTGGATCAAGGAAGTTAAGAAGCAGGTTTGTCTTCTCCACTCATTCTTTTCCCATCTCTTAGATGAAGGCAGAGGTCTTGGAGGTCCTCCTAGAAAGGAGAAAAGAACAATAAAATGGAAGTAGTTTGTCTGCCAATCAGGAGCATCTGTGCTAGTCTGTCACATGAGTAATGGAATGACTATTATGGAAAGTAAATGAGATTTTAGAATTTACTGCAGCTAGATATACTCTAAAATATACAGAAATTGGTATCTTGAAGAGGGTACTGCCATAAACAAAAATTAATGTACGGCCATAGGCTTAGTGATCACATGGCAAATGGAAGAGAAATAGATATCCTAGGTTGGAAAGCTGGAAATCCATCATATGCAAAGACAAAAGTTTTGTAAAACGCATTTTTGTGATAACAAAGATGGAGATGACAGAAACTGAGCCCTCTGAGAATAGCTCTATATGGGCCTTTTTCTTTGAAAAAACAAACTAGGTCCCATAAAACACACTCTCTGGACAAAGACCAAATCCAAGGACTCAGGGTAAGACCCAATTAAGGTTGTTGGTGGTAAAAGCTTTGTACCACCTGAAAGGATTAAGGTGGTACCTTGTAGATTCTTTGAGTGGGACCAAAGGGATCCTAGAAAGATTAAGTATATGGAAACTGATGTTCCCCAAACCAAAAGCAAACACATTGTCATCAGGTAGATTCCAAATCCACAAATTAGAGTAGAACTTCTCCAAAGGGTTTTCTTGAATGTAATCTTTATAGAAACAGTGTAATCTTTTTCGTCACAGTGCCACTGGGTAGATTGGAACCTCTAACCTTTACATTAGTTGTTTTTGCTGTTGTGTGCTCTCAAGTCAATTCTGACTCATAGCAACCCTATACGAAAGAGTAGAAGTGCCCCACAGGGTTTCCTAAACTGTAAACTTTACACAAGCAGATTACCAGTCAGTTGAGTGCAAACCATTTATGCCACCCAGGGACCTTGATGTATGCTGACCCATTGCTTTCGAGTTGATTCTGACTCATAGCGACCCTATAGGACAGAGTAGAACTGCCCCATAGGGTTTCCAAAGTCTAGAGGAAAAGGCTTGGCTCAAAAAGACTTATGACCTATGAAATTTATTTGAATCAAAAATAGAAAACCTGAAAAATTTTTGAGAGAGCTCTACTGGCAGAAGTATTCTTTGAATATTCAAGATACAAATACTGTATACCTCTCCGACTTCAACTTAATGTAGGCATAAAGTAGGCTGGAAAAGCAGCTTAGTCATCAAGAGTATGTTCTTTAATGTCTTTTCCAGAAATGGTCAAGGCAGATAATATAAAAGGAAGGACATCCTGTGGGGTAAAGTCAAAATCCTGGGTGAACTTACAAATAATTTTCTCTAGAATTTTAGAATTGCTGTGGAAAAATAGCTATTCTGTATCTCTCATTTTCCCTCTTTTTAAATGGGAGTGTATATTTCATTTATTCTTTTCTATCAGTGATATGTAGAGAACTGTAAACTTGTCTTCTTAGTTCATGGGTCTTCAGATTAAGAGGATCCTCATATGGATCTGAGATAGATCATGAGATTCAAGGCTTCAAACCAGCTTCTGTAATTGGGTGAGAAATTTGGGTGTTGGGACAGGTTGAGTGAATTTTGCTGTGGTAAATTGGATATATTTTTTCTCAATTCTTCGTTCTTCCTCCACCACAAGATCTTTGAAGTCTCTAGAATGGGCAAACAAATATATATATATATATGTGTGTGTGTGTGTGCATATATATACGTGCATGTGTGTGTGTGTGTATATATATATATATATCCTCATACCATTGATATTGGGCTTGACTGCATAGTTAGCTTTAGTCAAAGGAATTTTAGTGGATGTGATGCAAGCAGGGTCTTTAAAGTGTTGGCCTGGCTTGGCTTTGCCTTTTGCACTCCCCTGATATATTATGATATGAACATGTCCTGGGGACTTGTTAGTCCATGAAGAATATGAAGACATATGGGCTGAAATGAACCCAACCTGAAGCCTAAATCCAAACCCAGCTGGCCTACAACCTGAGGCACAGCTACCCTATTCAAATTGCAAGCCTGTGAATGAGAAAAATAAATGCTTTTTCCTTTAAGCTACAGAGATATTGCAGGGGTTTATTTTATAACATTACTGAGGCAATCCTTGACTGATAAAGAGATAATTAAAATAAATTTCTAATCTGCAAGGAATTTCTCTTTTTCAATTTTCTCTCAAAATTACTAATAATGAATAGCAAGTTTTCTAGGATAACCTAATTATATTCTTTTGGTATCTTGGTTATATTCTTTAAATATGATTTTCCACTTCTCCCACACGAAAGACCTATTTTGATATAACTAATGAACATTCTTGCAAACAACCTTCCATAGATTTATTTAGAGTCTTTGTAAAATTGATATTATATATGTATATATTTACTCTACAAAAATTGTAAATAACTGACTTGTGTTTCTTACTCTTTCACTGAAAATATATGTTTAAGGCCTATCTTATTGACATACGTAAACACCAGCAACAAAGAAATGGCACTGAAGAAGCCAGCCAGTGTGTGTGGGGCAAATCCACACCGCACAGAACCGATGCTTCCCATGTCACAGTCATGGCCTGCTTGGAAGTGGCAGATCGAGCTGCTGGGAAGCAGCAAATTGGCCTGCCGGGAGGCAGCGAAGGCCGAGCAGGGGGAGCCAGAGTAGGGGGTGGGAAAGCGTGTATCACTGGTTACCAGGTGCTCTATCTCCTTCTTGGAGCTCTGTGAATCTGCTTGCCGGTACTCCCTGTCTGTCGATCTCTGACAGGAGTCCAAGATGGTGGATCTGTGCTGTGTTAGCTGACAGGGGACCTCCAGTCATAACTCTCCTCGCTTTCTGTTCTCTATCAGTTTCTTATTCCATTTGGAGCTTGGTTGAGTTCTTTATCTCTTCATTCAATGCTTAGGGTTCCAGGATTGATGTTTGTCTCTGTTTTACTTTGTTTTTCAGGTCTTTGCTGTGGAGGGATGGGTGTGGTGCTTCTGTCTATAGTGTCATGTTAGCTCCGCCTCTGATTTTCTTTTCATTTCTTTCATTATTATAGATTTTGTGTTTATTGAGTCTTTATGTTTTTCTTCTTTTTTATTTTGATGAGTAGGTTTATTAACTTTATTTGTGGTTATCTTGAAATTTACCCTTATCTTCCTAAGTTTGAACCAGTCTTTTATTACTTGATACCACTTTGACTTTCATTCCATATGAAAGTTCTACACCTACACCATTTACTCCCCCTTTTACCGTTTTGATGTTGTCATCATTTATAGACTGACATCTCTGGTTCCCTGTTTTAAGTCTTCTGGCTTTCTTTTTTTATTGAGAATTCTTTACTTAGGTTGTTGTCTGGCTGATGCTGTCCTGTGACCTACACTCAAGTTGTTGTCTGATATTTTTGGTTCTCTAATTGAAGGACTCTTTCTAATATTCTTGTAAGTTTGGTTTTGGTTTTTATGAATTCCCCTGATTTCTGTTTATCTGGAAAAGTCCTAATTTCACCATCATATCTGAGAGAGGGTTTTGCATGATATATTATTCCTGGCTGACAGTCTTTTTCCTTCAAGGTTTTATATATGTCATCCCATTACATTCTTGCTTGCATAGTTTCTACCAAGCAATCAGAGCTTAGTCTTACTTTTTCCGCTTTGTATGTGACTTTTCATTTTTCTTGAGCTGTTCTCAGGATTCTTTCTCTGTCTTTGGTTTTGGTAAGTGTGATTATGATATGTCTTGGTGACTTTCTTTTGGGGTTTATCCTATCTGGGGTTCGTTAAACTTCTTGGATGGTCAGCTTTTCATCTTTCATGATAGTTGGGAAGTTTTCTGACAGCAAATCTTAAACAATCTTGTCTGTGTTTTCCATTTTATCCCTTTTCTGGAACTCTGATCACATGCAAATTTTGCTCTTCATTGTGCCCCACATAATTCTTAGGATTTCTTCATTCTTTTCTCTTGATTTTTCCACAAAGTAGCATCTATGGATTTGCCTTCAATCCCACTGATTCTCTCTTAAATTGTGTCAAATTTGCTCCTAAAACCTTCTATTGAGTTGTCCATTTCTGAAATTCTGTTGTTTATCTTTTCGATTCCTAGTTGCTGTTTTTTGTTTTTTCTTTTTCCTTTTTTTGGATGATTTCTAATTGTTTATTTTGAAATTTTGTTCTTGTATTAATTTCTTGTATTACTTTGTGTTTTCCTTGATTTGGGCAATGTTTTTGTTGGTTTTGTCTGTGTTTTCCTTGATCTCTTTCCTAATCTCTTGGAGAACCCTAAATATTCGTCTTTTGAATTCCATATCAGATTGTTCCACTGCATTTTCTTGTACCAGAAGATTTTCTAATTCTTTATTTTGGTCACTTGTTGGCGCCATCTTGTCCTGCTTTTTTATGTTTTGATATTGTTGGCTGTCTCTGAGATATTTAGGCATTATTTTCTTTATTTATTGATTATATTTTTGTTTGTTTCATCCTGCTTTTTTGTTTTGTTTTGATATGTCAGGGTGGGTGGGCTGTGGAGCTTTGCTGCTTGCTCGTCTGTGGGCACAGTAGCTCTCACCACCTTGGGCAGGTGGGTAGGGAAGCAGCAGGCAGGGTGAGCATGCTTTGCTGCACACTGGTTTGGCAATGTGGGTGAGGGTGGACTGGGCCAGCGCTGTCTGCCTCCTGATGTTGGTCCAACGGTGTGGGAGCATTCACAGCCCTTAGCCATGGACATGTTGGTGTTGGACTGGGAGTGGGTATGGGCTTACTTCCCACCATTCAGCAGCTGGTCAAGCAGCAGGAGGGGAGAAGCACTGCAGGCCTGGTGCAGCAGTGTGCCTGAGATTTGAGGATGCTCTAGCCATGGCAGTGTGGCAGGGGCCAGTGGGAAGGGGTAGTGTGGCAGGGGCCAGTGGGAAGTGGTGTATGGGACCAGCTGGCAGGGAGAAAGAAGAGAGAGAAAGAAAAAAAAGTGGTGGCACAGCAGTAGCTAGCAGGTGGGGGCTGGGCAGACCCCCAGGCTGGTGGGAAAGGGAGGGAGGTGACGTATGGGGCTAGGTATTAGGGACAAAAAAAGAAAAAATAAGATTAAAAAAATGGCTGTGCAGTGGGGCTGGTGGATGGGGGCAAGATAGACCCGGGACCATGGTGGGCTGGTGCACCAGTGCACCAGTGGCTCTCTAGTTGCAGCAGTAACATATGGGGCTAGGTGGGAGCAAGAAAGAAAAGAAAGAAAAAATGGTGGTGTTAGTGGAGCTGGCAGGTAGGGGTGGGGCAGACCTGGGGGCCAGTGAGAAGGAAGGGAAGGTGACATACGGGGCTAGGTGTGAGGTAGAAAGAAAAGACAGAAGAGAAACAAAAAAGAAAAAAACGGTGGTGCAGTGGGAGCCAGTGCGTGGGGGCAGGGTGGACCCAGGGTGGTGGTGGGCCAGTGGCTCTCTAGCCACAGCAGAATGGCTGCGGCTTGGCAAGAACAGGGAGAGGTGGCATACGGAGCTAGGTGGGAGGGAGAGAAAAAGAAAAACAAACAAGTAAACAAAAATGGCGGTGTGGTAGGATATAGCCAGTGGGGTTATGGCGGACCCGGGGTGGCGACAGGTCAGTGGCTCTCTAGCCATGGTAGGGGCTGGTGGGAAGGGGGGTTAAGGTGGTGTAAGGTCTAGGTGGGATGAAGAAAGAGGAAAGAAATAGCTGTGTGGTGGGAGGAGGCTGGGCAGGCCTGGGGGAGGGGCTCATATTGTGAACCCTAGTGGTGGGGGCTGCTGGGATGGGGAGTTGTTGATTCAACTCACCAGAAATGTGTGGGGTGGGATGTGTTTCTCTGGTTACCAGGTGCTCTGTCTCCTGTTGGGACCTCCATGAAGTTGCCTTCCCATACACCCTGTCCATGGTCATTGCTGGCCGTGTTCTAAGATGGAGATGCCATGCCATGTTAGGTGGCATGGGACCTCCACTCCGTATCTCTCCTCATTCTCTGTTTTCTGTTAGTTTCTTCTTCCATTTGGTGTTTGATCTAGTTCTTTATCCCTTCATTTGATGCTATGGTTCCAGGACTGACATTTGTATCTGTTTTACTTAGTTTTTCAGGTCTTTGCTGCAGCAGAACGGCATGGTGCATCTGTCTATGGTGTTATGTTGGCTCTGCCCTTAAACACTAATTTTTAAATTTAAGAATGTTAACTGTCAATATGGCGCTTCCTTAGAAAGCTAGAAATAGAAATACCATACGATGCAGCAATCCCACTCCTAGGAATATATCCTAGAGAAATAGCCATCACACGAATAGACAAATGCACACCCATGTTCATTGCAGCATTGTTCACAATAGCAAAAAGATGCGAACAACCTAGATGCCCATCAACAGATGAATGGATAAACAAACTATGGTACATACACACAATGGAGTATTACACAACGGTAAAGAACAATGATGAATCTGCAAAGCATCTCATAACACAGATGAAACTAGAGGACATTCTGCTGAGTGAAATAAGTCAATCACAAAAGGACAAATATTGTATGAGACCACTACTGTAAAAACTCATGAAAAGGTTTACACACAAAAAGAAACAATCTTTGATGGTTACCAGGAATGGGAGGGGAGGTGGGAGATACTAAATAGACAATTGAAAAGTGGTAACTTTGGTGAAGGGTAAGACAGTACACAATACTGGGGAAGCCCGCACAACTTGTACAAGGAAATGTCATGGAAGCTCCATAGACACATCCAAACTCCCTGAGGGACCAAATTGATGGGCAGAGGGCGGTGACGACCATTGTCTCGGGGAACATCTAGCTCAATTGCCATAACATAGTTTATAAAGACAATGTTCTACATTATACCTTGGTGAGTAGCATCTGGGGTCTTAAAAGCCTGTGAGCAGCTATCTAAGATACTCCACTGGTCTCACCCCTTCACGAGCAAGGGAGAATGAAGAAAACAAGACACAAGGGAAAGATTAGTCCAAAGAACAAATGGACCACAACTACCATAGCCTCCACCAGACTAAGTCCAGTACAACTCGATGGTCCCCAGCTACCACCACTGACTCCTCTGACCCATCAGAGGGTCCCGACACAGCTGGAGAAAAATGTAAACAAAAATTCTAACTCACAAAAAAAGACCAGACTTACTGGCCTGACAGACACTGGAGAAACCCTGAGAGTATGGCTCCCAGACACCCTTTTAGCTCAGCAATGAAGTCACTTCCAAGGTTCACCATCCAGCCAAAGATTACACAGCCCCATAAAACAAAACGAGACTAATGGGGGCACAACAACCCAGGGACAAGGACTGGAAGACAGGAGGGGCAGGAAAGCTGGTAATAGGGAACCCAAGGTCGTGAAGGGAGAGTGCTGACATGTTCATCTCAGAATACATTTTAAAGTACTAGATTTAAAAAAAAATTTTTTTTTTAAAGCATACGACCTATCAGAAAAGAAAAATATAAGAAATTGTAAGACTATAAATATTTTATACTTTGTTGATACATTTCCTCTCTAGTCATTTAAAAGACGTTGTTAAAAGACCATTGTTAACCAATGTCATAAAACAATATGTGTACTGTTTAATGAAAAACTGTTCTGTAAACCTTCATCTAAAGTACAATTAAAAACACACTAAAAAAAAGAATGTTAACTGTCGATATTACTGCCATACAGAAATAACATTTTCTAAACTAGTTTGCCTTGATTTTCTAAACAATTTGAAATAAAAATTTCACAATCAATGTGCTTAGTTCTAAATTTATAGAAAAGTATGTCCAGTATATAAACTTAATAAATTAACTTCTTAAAAGTCAATTATTTCTCAACTCTACACACATATACATACAAAGATGGTATAAGAATTAAATTCAAATCAAGAAGAAAACAAAAATACTTTTTTTTTTAAAAGAGGATGATATTTTCCCATCTATTTTCTATTGGAAAATTCAAACCAGTGGAAGATTCATAATTCAATAGTATAAACATTGTTAGCATGGTATTCCAGCTTTTCCATTCCCCTGGTAATCACACCCAATGTTTAATGATCCCTTTCTTCCATAAGCAGCATTGGGATGAACATCTTTGTCTATGTCTTTATGTAGACCTGTGTAAAAGTTTTTCTGTGTTATAGAAAACATTTGCAAGTTGCAAATGTAAGACCACACAGCCAGAGGAAATAAGTTTGTTTCATGAGTTATCTTAGTTGTCATTTATTTTTTCGTTGGTGTGTATACATTGTCAATATTATTGAGGCTCTATTGATAACCATTAGAGATAAACTACATCAATAGTTGGGTAAACATGAATCTTCCCAGATTAAGAATAAAACATCTTTCCCACCATGTTTAAGAAAAATCTTGCAAATGGTATACTTGGATCCAGCACCAATGAAACATTTTAACAGCAAATACACATCTCTTGACATATTCCAATAAGAAAAAGTACAGGGATTTGATGAAATATTAAAGATGGCAGATTTTTCATCTCAGAATACATTTTAAAGTACTAGATTAAAAAAAAATTTTTAAAGCATATGACTTATCAGAAAAGAAAAATATAAGAAATTATAAGACTATAAATATTTTATATTTTGTTGATACATTTCCTCCCTAGTGATTTAAAAGACATATTTCTTTTTACTGTAACTTAGCTTTTTATCACAGAATTTAAACTTGCCTTTCTTCTAGGTTAGTTGTCTGAGATTTAAATATAATTGAAGAAGAGACATAAATGAGTTATAACTAGTTGTTAAGTAGTAAAATTATTTATAGAAAGTATTCTCATCTTTTTCATCCCTGTTGTAGGTGCTCTATTTTTTCTGTGAAAAATATCCAAATATAGTGTCTTTCTATGGAGGAAAAGATACCTTACACTTAGCACTTTAATACCAATGTAGAAATTCACATCCACTTAGCCTGAGAGAAAAATATTTGAGGAAAGAATCTTAAAGTTTAAAAAAAAAAGTCGACCAACTTCTCATATGACTGTGTGTATGTGTGCACATGAAATGAGACACTCAGACAAAAAACCCAAAAAACATTTAAAACGGGATTTCATGGACTTTATTCTTAAGTATTCAGCAAGAATTGTACTTAATCAGCATCATAAAACATTCTGTGGCAATGTCTTTGGCACTGAGAAAGGAGGGATAAGATTTTGTTTAAGGTAGAGAGAATCAATTTAGTTGAATTCAGCTTGATAAAAACTAGACTTCATTCAAACCAATTTTCCCCAGGCTAAAATAAAAACACCCTTTCTCTTACGGACTATTATGCAAAATTCTTTGACTCTGATAGATATTGTGAGACTATTTTTGACATAAGTAGGTGAGAAGACAATTATCATTTGAATCTATTTATTGTAACAAAAAAAAAAAAAGCTATAGAAATCCTAGAAGAAAAATGCTATTGAGATACAAATTAGTTTGTAAGAAAACATGAAAGGAAGGACAATTAATTCATTCTGCTGAAAACCCTGTCTTTCAGTCCATATAATAATTATTAAATTAAACTCCTTTTATAAAGGAATTATAAAGGAAGTCTACTAGTTTTTTTATTTCAAACAGAGCATGCATGAATGTGTAAATCAGTCCATCGCACTAGTAAATCCAAAATAATTTGGAAATTAGAGAATCTGATATTCTCGTGTATTTAATCAGAGGTTAAAATCTATGTTATAATATCTATAGATACTAGAAGGCAACCAGATAATGAAATTTTATTTTCCTTAGGAATAAGTGTTTATTTAGTCTTTCCACTTAGTAAATAACATTTTTTTTTCCTTTACAGGTTTTCTTCAGATTGGACTTCTAAATCTTTGGATATGTAAAAAAGTTCTGAAATAGATAACTGTGCACATTCATCATTTCATACTTGTGTGCAGCTATCACTGTGGTATAAATAAGATTTCTGGGTCAAAATTTGGATGCACTTGTAATTTTGATTGTTACTGTCTTTTTTAGGGATTATTTATTTTCCTGTGAACTTTCTATTCATAATAATTTTCCATTTTTCTTTTGGTCTTCTTTTTATTTACTTACAGGGATTTTTATATAGAGAGAGGATTACCTCTTTGTTCATGATCAGTTGCAAATAATTTTTTTCCTTATTTTGTCATATGTGTTTGACTAGATGTGTTTTTGATTTACATGTATATGAATTTATCAAGTTTTTAATTTATATTTAGTTGAATTTATCAATCTTTTCCAAAAGATTCTGGATTTTCAGTCATTTTCAGTTAGAAGAGATATATCTTTGAGAACCTGAATAAATAGTACATCTAAAAAAGTTAATGTGAAATCTTGGATGTATTATTTTCTAAGTGTCTAAGGAAGATGATCATGCTTGTCATAAAAGCAAAATGACTCACAAAGAAAAAGGAATAAATGTGAAGAAAGTAAGAAGGAATAACAAGAGGAGAAACATGGAACGAAAAAATGATTCGTTACTTTTAAACCTGAAAAACATCAGTTTTCAATAGACTATTAAGGCCAGAAGCATTTTTCTCATTTAATTTATAACTACAGGCAATTTAAAAAGTAAGCAGACTAATCTGTAACTATCAGGTGTAAAAAAGACTAGATTTTTATGAATAAGGAAAGTGGAATGCATAGTCACTTTTTCAGAACATATAGAAAACTTTATTCTTGGATTTGATTTTCCACAATAAAGCAATTTTGAAGCCTGAATCTGTTATAATAATCCCAGCTTTGCCTGACACTGTGTCCAGCTTCATCGGGCATCCAGGTGCTAAGCATTTCTCACAGTATAAGGCAGTTGACAAGTTGAAGATAACCAGACCTCTTGTAGAACTTAAAAATGTGGTTTCTAGCCAAGGCAATAAGAGCAGTGTCCATGTGAGTGACAACCCAAGACACTAGGGATAGGTAGTCAAAATGAACAGTTTCCATTGGAATTTTCTGTAGTGGCAGATAATGTTTGCTTTTGATTAGTGTTGTGTAGATGCATGTATGCATGTGGGGGGAGGCGGGCGAGGTGGGTGTGTTATGCGTTTAAAGAAGAAATGTATCGTTTTCTCTAGAGGTTTGCTGAAAATATGATACTTCTGCAAGCAGATTTTTGTTCCTGACAGTAGCTGGCTTTGCTATATTCAGTTCATGTTCCTACTATTCATTAGGATGCCATAAATAGATCAGTTTATATTAAGAATAGCACAAAGTAATTTCATTTCAAACATCTTTGAAAAATATTTACTTTAATTGTCTCCCTAGGCTTGTTGTAGTGATGAAGGTGTTTGAAGATTCAGTGCTATTGTAAAAGAGATTCTGTGCCAATTATGCCATTAAGATATTCGAGACACCTTCTGAAATAATTGGACAGTGGAGAGCCTGGGGAATTTGAAAAAATCATTTAGGTAACGAAACATTTATGATTTTACAATGGAAAAGCTGAAGATTGTTTAATGTCAAAAAAGCCAGACAGAACATCTGAGCGAGATCAGACGTATCATTATTGAATTCCACTCCGATTCATATTATTAAACTCTTCAGATCACTTTACTCTTATAAATCATTAAATCACTTCCAGCCAGTCCCTGTCTGCCCTTTCCAAACATTTCTAAACACACTTATTATTCCCTATCATTTACATGTGTGTTGAGAAATGTACTGTCAATTCTTCTTGGATCTCAATGTCCATAATGTTGATATTTATGGGAAAAGATGAAAGGTAGGAGGAAAATTATCTTTGTAACAAATCCTTTGATAGTTTGGTAATTTCTCATGGATGAAAATCACACTTAGGCTCCCATACACTTAAGAGTTAAATGTGCAGTATTATGGCAGACTCAAAATTCAAATACAGTAGAACTTTATCATAACATGACCGAATATCACATAAATTGAGAAATAACCCCTATAAAATTTGGGCTACACTTTCCCAATTCAAATGGAATAAACATATTTTATATACAAAGTAAGTTTTACATACACAGCATTCAAATTGTTGTGTTGGTGAAGAATACTGAATATATTGTGAAAAAACGAACAAATCATTCTTAGAAGAAATACAACCGGAATACTCCTTAGAAATGAGAATAGTGAGACTTGGGCTCATTTTCTTTTGACATGTCATCAGGAAAGACCAATCACTACAAAAGGATATTATGGTTGATCAGTGAAAAGAAGGGGAAACCCTCAATGAAATGGATTGACACAATGCCACTACAATGGACTCAAACATTGATGAACAGGAAGATGGCACAGGACATGGCAACATTTTGTTGTGTTATACATAAGGTTGCTATGAGTCAGAGTGGATTCGACAGCAACAACAAGAAGAGCATATAAAAATCATATATACAATTACATCGCTGGCATCCAAGATGAAGATATGTGTTCTGTTCCATAGCCCCTGAACTTATTATAAAAGCATACTACCAAATTATTATTGAAAATAATAATTATTACTTATGTTAAGAAAATATTTGTATTTGCTTTACTAGTATCAGTAATCATGCCAACTATTCATAATAAATTTAAATTAATGAGAATTTTAACAGAAAAATTATAGTAAAATAATTTTGGGATTAGTTTTTTATTTGACCATAATTCACCAAATTAAAAAAATTACTTATGTTACTCTCTCTCTTCTGAGACATCTGTAATATCTATTTTTTAGGAAGATAATGTAAGTGAAATTGAGGTTTATATAATTACGCATTTTATTAGATATTTTGAAGTTCATCTTTATTAACATTTTCATGATAAATAGTTTGAATAAACACTTTTCATAGAAACTAAGGAGGGTGTATAGGTTCTGATTGTAAGAGAGGACAGGGAACATCCCCCTAAATACTTATGACTTTACACAGTGATTTGATCAAATAGACTAAGTGCAATTCTTTGATGTAGCACCTCTAAATCTGATGTGAACATTCTGTGATTGAGCTGAATGTCTTCACTGAATCAAACAATACTTATTCATTCTTTGTGTGGTATGAGAATTAAGTATTAGAAATTGCTGTAACTATATTCAGTTCTGTTACCTCCTTGGGAAAGGCATGGCTGCTGATTTAAAAAAGATTTTTTTGTCCATTCTGTCTGCTGAATGGGAGGATTACCTGGAGAAATAAAAGAGCTTCATTAATCTGAGGTACTTAAATTATCATTTTGATTCTTATTTTAAAAGGAAGATTCTAGCGGCCATCTAAGATAACAACTATTGGTCTCTACTAGTCTGGAGCAAAAGAAAAAGAAGGAAATCAAAGACTCAAAGAAAAGACTACTCTACAGCACTAACAGCCCACAGGAACAACATCCTCATCTGTCCTGAGACCAGAAGAGCTACATGGTGCCTGGCTACCATTACCAACCATTCTGAACAGGGACACAGTAGATAATCCTGGATAGAAAGGAAGAAAAACGTAGAACAAAACTCAAATTCTTCAAAAAGGCCAGATTTACTGGATCGTTAGAGACTAGAGGAACCTCCGAGACTGTCACCCTGAGATATCCTTTAAACTTAGAACTGAAACTATTCACAGAGGTCACTTTCAGCTAAATAACAGATTGGCTCATAAAATAAACAATCTCACCAGTAAGTACTGAATTCTTTAAAAAAATCATCAATATGAGACTAAACGGTTAACGTTTACCCTAAAGCAAAGATGAGAAGGTAAGAGGTGGCAGGGAAGCTAGATTAATGGAAATGGAACAACCAGAATTAAAATAATGAGAATATTGACACATTGTGAAAAATGTAACAAATGTCACTGAGTAATATGTATAGAAATTGTTAAACTGGAACTTAATTTGCTGTGTAAACTTTCACCTGAAACACAATAAAATATTATTTAAAAAAAAAAAAAAAGAGAAGATTCTGCTTAAAAACCTACTTTATGCTAGTCTTAAAAGGTATAATTTTGGTATGTGGGAATATAATTTTTGCCTAAGAGGATAGCTACACATATTTTTTGGAAGACCAAGAAAACTTTGGTTAAAGTTTTGTGATTCCTATTTGAGGTCAAATTAATGATCTTATTGCATTTTCTGTTGTTCAGATCTAGTACCAATAAAGATAACTTCAAAGATTGTTTAATTTACTTCCAGGCCTTAGAAATCTTTTTATTATACAGATATTTTTATTATAGCCATATTAATGTTATTGGCATTTAACTAATTGCAATTTTAGGCCCTAATATGTATGTTCTGCTCTGTCCTACAGGGTCACTGTGAGTCAGAATCAACTCGATGGCATCTTTTTTTTTTTGAATGTGTGTTTATTATGTGTTTAAGAAAGATGAATGATTTACTAGGGCTACTTTTAATTTATATAACTTAGTCTCTCTTGTTCAGAAAAAAAGTCACAAAAACTTGAGAGATTTAAAATTATTTTTTCTTTACAAAGGTTTTAGAAAAAATACATGATATTCAACATATTACATCTATACAACATGTTTTTCTATGTGGACTACCAAATAATGATACTAGCTGCACATGCAATGATATCAATAATAGGTATATAAAAAACAGATGCAGAGATGACAAAAAATACATTATGGCCGCAAGGTTGTCATCACCCTTCAGGAACCACATCTGATATTGTCTGCTTTCCACCTGCAATTGACTTGGAATTATTTGTAACAGAGTTAGTTAGCAGGTTCATCTGCTAGCCTACATTTGTCTAAATTGGAAAATATTATTACTGTGTATTTTTATTAACAACATGTCTACTTTTAAAGTAAAACTTTTGTTTAACTGTAACATACATATGGAAGAATGTGCAAATTTTAAGTGAACAGCTCAATGGATGTTCATAAAATCATCACGCTGTGCAACTTTCATCTAATTCTAGAAATAAAACAGTATTTGTATCCCACAGGCTCCCTCCTGTCGCTGCATCTCTCCCATAGACAATCACTATCTTGAATCCTAACTCCATGGATTATTTTGTTTGCTGTTAAACTTTATGTAAGTGGAGTAATGCAGGTCCTTGTCTTCTTTCACTCTGCATAAATTTCTGAGATTCATCTCACTGTGTTTAACCATAGATGTTTAGTATTAGTTGGTTTATTGTTGTTGCTGTTTAGTATTTTACTGTATGAATATACCACCATTTTCTAATCCACTCTTCTGTTTATGAGCATTTTTTTCCGACTTTTTTGTTATTAAAAATAGTGCTACCCTGGGTAGTTTGATTTTTGTCTTTAGTAACCATACTATCCATTTCTGTGGTATAAGCTGAAGAGTAAAATTTCTGAGTTACAGCATATGTGCATATTCAACTTTGTAGACACTGCCAAAGATTTTTCTAAGTGTTTGTATCATTTTATAGTCTTATCATAGCTTACTTATAAGAATACCAGTTGCTCCACAACTTTCGGTAGTGTTTTATGATTTTCAGTATACAGGTCTGTTGCCTCCTTGGTTAAATTTATTCCTAAGTATTTTATTCTTTTAGACACTATTGTAAAAGGAAGGTTTTTCTTATTTTCCTTTTAGATTGTTCATTGCTGTTGTATAGAATCACAATAGATTTCCATGTGTTGATCTTGTACCCTGCAACTTTTCTGAATTTATTTATTAGCACTAGTAGCCTTCTTTGTGAATTCTTGAGCATTTTCTATACATAGTGTCAGGAACACTCGTGGCACAAATGATTAAGAGCTGGGCTGCTAACCAGAAGGTTACGGGTTGGAAATTATCCAGAAACTGCAGGAGAAAGAGCTGATGATCTGCTCCGGTGAAGGTTACAGACAAGAAAACCTTGTACAGCACTTATACTTTGTCACACATGGGGTCGCTATGAGTTGAAATACAACACTATCATGACAACTTCTTTTCCAATTTGGATGCCTTTTATTTTATTTTTTTTTCCTGCCTAGTTGATATAGCTAGGACTTCCAATACAATGTTGAACAGCTGTGAAAGTGAGCATCCTTGTCTTAGTTCTGATCTCAGGGGGAGAGCTTTTAGTCTTTCACCACTGAGTATAATGTTTGCTGTCGTTTGTTTTTTATCTTATTTTTTTAAATAAATGCTCTTTATCATGTTGAGGAATTCCCTTTCTATTCTTACTTTCCGCAGTGTTTTAATCATGAAAAGATATGTATACATTTGTTTTTGATTACTGTAGCCTTACAATAAATCTTGATATTTGGTAGTGTAAGTCCTTCTGCTATTCTCCTTTTTCAAGACTGTTATTTCTAATCTTAGCACTTTGAATTTCCATGTAATTTTATAATTGGCCTTTAATCACAGAGAATCTGCTAGGATTTTTATTGGAATAAGGTGGAATCAATAGTTCAATTTGGAGAAAATTTGCAATATTGAAACTTCGAAATCATTAATGTGATATATATTTCCATTTATTTAAGTCTTCTTTAAAATCTTTTTTTAAATAAACACTTTGTTTTGGAGATTTCAGCATAGAAGTCTTGTACTTCTTTTGTTAGATTTATTCCTAGGTATAATTTCCCCCATTACTGTAATTTGAATCTCTTTTAAAATTTAATTTCGATTTGTTGCTGGAACACAGAAATAGAATAGAATTATTATTATTGTTATTTTTTTGTTAATTTACATTGTATTAGGTGACCTTTCTAAATCTACTTATTAATTGTAATAGTGTGTCTGTAGATGCTTCTGGGATTTTCTGCATACTCATTTATGCATTTATATTTTCTGCAGAAAATGACAGCTCTTATTTTCTTATACATGTACTATTTTTTCTTGCTTTACTCATTGTATGGACTCTAGCTGAAATATTGGATAGAAGTGGTGGTAACGGGCATCCTTGTCTCATTTTAATCTCAGGAAGAAAGCTCTCAAAATCTCACCGTTTTTTTTCCGTAGGATATTTAGACTGTATTATCAAATTAAGACAGTTTCCTTCTTTTCCTAGTTTTCTAAGAAATTTATTTATCAAAGCTAGATGTTAAGTTTTATAAATAATTTTTGCATCTATAGACATAATTGTGTAATTTTCCTCTTTTTTTTTGTTAAATAAATTGATTGATTTTTAAATGTTAAACCAACCTTGTTTCCCAGCTTAATTATGATCTTTTGAAATGTGCCTTTGGATTTTATTTCCTAATATTTTGTTTAGATTTGTTGCATCTATGATCATGAGAGAGTTTGATCTACAATTTTTCATTCCTGTAATGTCCTGTCAGGTTTCGTTATCAAGGTTCTTCAGGCCTCTTAAGATTCTCTATTCTCTGGAAGAGTTTCTAAATGATTACAGATATATCTTTGTTTAAATGTTTGAAAAAATCCATTGGTAAAGCTATTTTAGACTGAAAACCTCTTTGTGGGAAGGATTTTAACGGCAGATTCTGTTATACACACACAGATATACAGACACACATAATTAACCCTGATATAGTGTATCTATGTGTGTGTGTGTATTTACTTATTTAGTCCCTAGGTGGCACAAACTGTGCTAGACTGCTAACCAAAAAGATTGGCAGTTCAAACCTACCCAGCAGTACTACAGAATAAAAGTCCTGACGATCTGCTTCTGTCAAGATTACGGCCAAGAAAACCCTACGGAGCAGTTCTACTCTGTAACACATGGGGTTACCACGAGCAGGGACTGACTTGACAGTAACTGCCAATATGTATACACACACACACACACACACACACACATATTTAATTGACCCTGCATTAATTTTTGAAATAATCATTCTTTTCCCACTAAAACACAGCACCGTCTTCATACTGTACAAATATTTAAATATGTATAGGTCTGTTTTTGACTATTGATTCTGTTCCATTTGTCTAATTATCTATTCTGTCTTTATTATTAACGTTTTATTATATAGGGTCGCTATGAGTTGGAATTGACTCAACGGCAATGGGTTTGGTTTTTTTTGGTTTGTATATGTATACATATAAGATAA